>NC_083243.1:8104657-8356489 GCF_032191835.1 Heteronotia binoei | reverse complement strand
TGAGGTAGGTGGTGTAGCCAGTTTGGTGTAGTGGTTAAGGGCGTGGACTCTTATCTGGGAGAACAGGGTTTGATTCCCCGCTCCTCCACTTGCAGCTGCTGGAATGGCCTCGGGTCCAATCATTAATTATTTCCAAATGGAGGGAAGGCATTTAAAAGGCATGAAGTCCCTTTAAATGTGAGGGCCAGAACTTCCTTTGGAGTTCAGTCATGCATGTCACACCCTTGCTCCTGGCTCCACCCCCAAAGTCCCCAGATGTTTCTTGTGTCAGACCTGACAACCCTACCTTTGAGCAACAAAATGAGAGGCCGTTTGGTGTAGTGGTTAAGTGTGTGGACTCTTATCTGAGAGAACCGGGTTTGATTCTCCACTCCTCCACTTGCAGCTGCTGGAATGGCCTTTTGTCAGCCATAGCTCTCATAGGAGTTGTCCTCTCAGTCCCACCCACCTCACAGGGTGTCTGTTGTGGGGGGAGACGATGTAGGAGACTGTAGGCCGTCTGAGCCTCTGTCCTTGAAAGGGCAGCTGCTGTGAGAGCCCTCTCAGCCCCACCCACCTCACAGGGTGTCTGTTGTGGGGGAAAAAAGGGACAGGAGATTGTAGGCCGCTCTGAGACTCTGTCCTTGAAAGGGCAGCTGCTGGGAGAGCCCTCTCCAGCCCCACCCACCTCACAGGGTGTCTGTTGTGGGGGAGGAAGGGAAAGGAGATTGTAGGCCGCTCTGAGACTCTGTCCTTGAAAGGACAGCTGCTGTGAGAGCTCTTTCAGCCCCACCCACCTCACAAGGTGTCTGTTGTAGGGGGAGAAGATATAGGAGATTGTAAGCTGCTCTGAGTCTCTGATAAACCTGCAGTCGTCCCCTTCTTAAATGTGTCTCTGAAATGATTACACAGGAATGGCCACTAGCCAGATGGAAAACAGCTAACTCAAGTCTATGAATGGAAAATCTTGTATTATATACTACCACCAGGGGTGGAATTCTAGCAGGAGTTCCTTTGCATATTAGGCCGCACCCCCCTGATGTAGCCAATCCTCCAAGAGCTTACAAAAAAAGAGCCTTGTAAGGTGGAATTCTAGCAGACGCTCCTTTGCATATTAGGCCGCACCCCCCTGATGTAGCCAATCCTCCAAGAGCTTACAAAAAAGAGCCTTGTAAGGTGGAATTCTAGCAGTAGCTCCTTTGCATATTAGGCCGCACCCCCCTGATGTAGCCAATCCTCCTGGAGCTTACAAAAAAAGAGCCTTGTAAGGTGGAATTCTAGCAGAAGCTCCTTTGCATATTAGGGCGCACCCCCCTGATGTAGCCAATCCTCCAAGAGCTTACAAAAAAAAGAGCCTTGTAAGCTCTCGGAGGATTGGCTACACCAGGGGTTTGTGGCCTAATATGCAAAGGAACCCCTGCTGGAATTCTACCCCTGACTTCGACTTCTACCCATGGTGGGACCTTCTACTGCTGCCAGAGGCTTCTCTGCTTGTGGCCATGGTGCTGGCCTTTGGGCAGGGGTGTTGCCCCTCGAACTCCTTGCAGGAGACCGTTTTCCTGATCCGGGATCTAATTCCCTGTTCGGCGTAGCGTTAAGAGCAGAGGACTTGTAATCTGGGAGAACCGGGTTCGATTCCCCACTCCCCCTCCGGATGCAGTTGCTGGGTGACCTTGGGTCAACCACAAGTTCTCTCATGAGCAGTTCTCTCAGAGCTCTTTCAGCCCCTCTACACCAGGGACGTGGGGGCCTAATATGCAGTGGCATTTCTGCTGCAAATACAGCCCTGGGCAACCCCGCCCCCCCCACTGGTCCCTCCCACTTTCTAAAAATGCTTGACAGGTGCCAAGAAAGGTGTTGGCGGGACCCTATGCTGGGGGTGAGGAAGGCGTTTGTGGCATCCTGGAGGAGGAGATTGGAAAGATCTGCCCGCTCCCCCCAGGGCCCCAGTCGTTCCCAAAGATCTCAGTGGTTCTTTCTTCGAATAAGCCAGCCTCTCTGTCCGTCTCTCAACCTGTCAGGCGCCTGCTGGCATGATCAACAGCCACAGCTTCAGCTCCCGGGCGTTACTTCTTCGACAATCCCCGGCGGTACGACAGCGATGACGATTTGCCCAGGCTAGGAGGAGGAAAAAGGAGAAGGAGGAAGGTAGGGCAGCTGGTGGGGGAGGGATGTGTTGTTTCGGTTAGGACCATCTTCTGTAGTGGTCAAAAGAGAGCATAACAGAAGCCATGTTGGATCAGGCCAATGTCCCATCCAGCCCAACACTCTGTGTCATAGTGCCTTCCTTCCTTCCTTCCTTCCTTCCTTCCTTCCTTCCTTCCTTCCTTCCTTCCTTCCTTCCTTCCTTCCTTACATAAGAGAAGCCATGTTGGATCAGGCCAATGGCCCATCCAGTCCAACACTGTGTCACACAGTGGCCAAAAACCCCACGTGCCATCAGGGGGATCCTTCAGTGGGGCCAGGACACTAGAAGCCCTCCCGCTTATTGCCCCCCCCCCCGAGCACCAAGAAGACAGAGCATCACCGTCCCAGACAGAGAGTTCCAGCAAAACACTGGCTAACCGCCACTGATGGACCTCTGCTCCATATGTTTCTCCAATCCCCTCTTGAAGCTGTCTATGCTTGTAGCCGCCACCACCTCCTGTGGCAGTGAATTCCACATGTTAATCACCCTTTGGGTGAAGAAGTGCTTCCTTTATCTTGAATAATTTTGTATATACCAAAATTATTTCTCTATTATTTGCCGGGCTGTGTGTGTCATAAAATGCAATGCCGGGTAGCAGAGAAATAAACTTTATAAAGGACAAAGACAAACACAATGAAAGATTTTTTAAAAACTTAAAATAAAACATGGATTAATAACATCAGCAGGTGGCGGTCTTAAAGGTGTTTTCTTTGTATCTCTCCCGTACGATCCATTTGTTGTTGTTGAGTTGCAGTCGAATCCGACTCTTTGTGACCCCATGGACCAAGTCACGCCAGGCCCTCCTGTCTTCCACCATCCTCCGAAGTCTGCTCAAATTCATGTTATTTACATCAGTAACACTGTCCAGCCATGTGTGATCCAGGGGAACTAGGCAAAGGAAGCTCTGGCTCTTTCCTTCCTTCTCCAGGGGACTAGGAGGAGCCTCAGCCAATAGAAGGAAGAGAGGCTTGGCTCAGTAGCTCTGCTGTGTGATTGAGAGAGCCTGGCAAAGCAAGCTCTCCTTCCTCCCTAAGGGAGGAGCCTCAGCCAATTGAGAAATAGAGGCTGTGCTCTGTAGCTCCTGTGCAGTTGAGCAAGCCAAGAAGAAGACGACTGCAGATTTATACCCCGCCCTTTCTCTCTGAATCAGAGACATAGAGCGGCTTGCAATCCCCTATATCTTCTCCCCCCACAACAGACACCCTGTGAGGTGGGTGGGGCTGAGAGGGCTCTCACAGCAGCTGCCCTTTCAAGGACAACCTCTGCCAGAGCTATGGCTGACCCAAGGCCATCCCAGCAGCTGCAAGTGGAGGAGTGGGGAATCAAACCCGGTTCTCCCAGATAAGAGTCCGCACACTTCCCCACTCCAAGCCAAGCAAGCTGTGATGCAGAAGGAAAACAGTATAACAAAGGCGAATCACGGGGAGATAGCAACCAGAAAAAACACCGTGATGAAATTACGAAAACAACTGAAGTCATTGTCAGCAATTAAGTCAAAAAATCGTTAAACGTGGTGATATTTTTCACAATAAATACAATCTCATAATGTCAGTAATTCCTACGAAGCCATATAAAGCCAATCATAGCAACTGAGCACATATTTTCAAGAGAGATACAATTCACATAATGAAGTGCTAAGTGCAGAAAAGTGCTTGTATAATAATTGTTAAAAGTCCATTTCAAGAAGACTCCACAGGTCCACCTCCGACGGAGTTGACTCTTGCCGCGCCGTTTCAAATCCCTTTGTCAAAGAAGGGAAATAGAAGTTCTTCCCAAATGCTTACCATGACAAAAAATAATGTTTCAGATCTTTAGTCATTCCAATTATTAATTTAATCAACGATGCCTTGGTTTATACAAAAATTCAACCAACTCATCAGTAGAAAATTATTCAAGATAAAGGAAACACTTCTTCACCCAAAGGGTGATTAACACGTGGAATTCACTGCCACAGCAGGTGGTGGCGGCTACAAGCATAGCCAGCTTCAAGAGGGGATTAGATAAAAATATGGAGCAGAGGTCCACAGCATATATATATGTGTGTGTGTGTGCACACACACACACATATTGTCCACTGTGTGACACAGAGTGTTGGATTGGATGGGCCATTGGCCTGATCCAATATGGCTTCTCTTATTTGACACAGTGTTGGACTGAATGGGCCGTTGGACTAAATGGGCCATTGGCCTGACCCAACATGGCTTCTCTTATGTTCTTATGTGACACAGAGTGTTGGACTAGATGGGCTATTGGCCTGATCCAACACGGCTTCTCTTCTGTTCTTATGTGACACAGAGTGTTGGACTGGAGGGGCCATTGGCCTGATCCAACATGGCTTCTCTTATTTGACACAGAGTGTTGGACTGGATGGGCTATTGGCCTGATCCAACATGGCTTGTCTTATGTTCTTATGTGACACAGAGTGTTGAACTGGAGGGGCCATTGGCCTGATCCAACATGGCTTCTCTTATGTTCTTATGTGACACAGAGTGTTGGACTGGAGGGGCCATTGGCCTGATCGAACAGGGCTTCTCTGATGTTCTTATGTGACACAGAGTGTTGGACTGGAGGAGGGGCCATTGGCCTGATCCAACATGGCTTGTCTTATGTTCTTATGTGACACAGAGTGTTGAACTGGAGGGGCCATTGGCCTGATCCAACATGGCTTCTCTTATGTTCTTATGTGACACAGAGTGTTGGACTGGAAGGGCCATTGGCCTGATCCAACATGGCTTCTCTTATGTTCTTATGTGACACAGAGTGTTGGGACTGGATGGGCCATTGGCCTGATCGAACAGGGCTTCTCTGATGTTCTTATGTGACACAGAGTGTTGGACTGGAGGAGGGGCCATTGGCCTGATCCAACATGGCTTCTCTTATGTTCTTATGTGACACAGAGTGTTGAACTGGAGGGGCCATTGGCCTGATCCAACATGACTTCTCTTATGTTCTTATGTGACACAGAGTGTTGGACTGGAGGGGCCATTGGCCTGATCCAACAGGGCTTCTCTTATGTTCTTATGTGACACAGAGTGTTGGACTGGAGGGGCCATTGGCCTGATCCAATATGGCTTCTCTTATTTGACACAGTGTTGGACTGAATGGGCCGTTGGACTAAATGGGCCATTGGCCTGACCCAACATGGCTTCTCTTATGTTCTTATGTGACACAGAGTGTTGGACTAGATGGGCTATTGGCCTGATCCAACACGGCTTCTCTTCTGTTCTTATGTGACACAGAGTGTTGGACTGGAGGGGCCATTGGCCTGATCCAACATGGCTTCTCTTATTTGACACAGAGTGTTGGACTGGATGGGCTATTGGCCTGATCCAACATGGCTTGTCTTATGTTCTTATGTGACACAGAGTGTTGAACTGGAGGGGCCATTGGCCTGATCCAACATGGCTTCTCTTATGTTCTTATGTGACACAGAGTGTTGGACTGGAGGGGCCATTGCCTGATCGAACAGGGCTTCTCTGATGTTCTTATGTGACACAGAGTGTTGGACTGGAGGAGGGGCCATTGGCCTGATTCCAACATGGCTTGTCTTATGTTCTTATGTGACACAGAGTGTTGAACTGGAGGGGCCATTGGCCTGATCCAACATGGCTTCTCTTATGTTCTTATGTGACACAGAGTGTTGGACTGGAAGGGCCATTGGCCTGATCCAACATGGCTTCTCTTATGTTCTTATGTGACACAGAGTGTTGGACTGGATGGGCCATTGGCCTGATCGAACAGGGCTTCTCTGATGTTCTTATGTGACACAGAGTGTTGGACTGGAGGAGGGGCCATTGGCCTGATCCAACATGGCTTCTCTTATGTTCTTATGTGACACAGAGTGTTGAACTGGAGGGGCCATTGGCCTGATCCAACATGGCTTCTCTTATGTTCTTATGTGACACAGAGTGTTGGACTGGAGGGGCCATTGGCCTGATCCAACAGGGCTTCTCTTATGTTCTTATGTGACACAGAGTGTTGGACTGGAGGGGCCATTGGCCTGATCCAACATGGCTTCTCTTACGTTCTTATGTGACACAGAGTGTTGGACTGGACTGGCCATTGGCCTGATCCAACATGGCTTCTCTTACGTTCTTATGTGACACAGAGTGTTGGACTGGATGGACCATTGGCCTGATCCAACATGGCTTCTCTTAGGTTCTTATGTGATACAGAGTGTTGGACTGGAAGGGCCATTGGCCTGATCCAACATGGCTTCTCTTATGTTCTTATGTGACACAGAGTGTTGGACTGGATGGGCCATTGGCCTGATCGAACAGGGCTTCTCTGATGTTCTTATGTGACACAGAGTGTTGGACTGGAGGGGCCACTGGCCTGATCCAGCAGGGCCTCTCATGTTCTTATGTGACACAGAGTGTTGGACTGGATGGGCCATTGGCCTGATCCAGCAGGGCCTCTCATGTTCTTATGTGACACAGAGTGTTGGACTGGATGGGCCATTGGCCTGATCCAACATGGCTTCTCTTATGTTCTTATGTGACACAGAGTGTTGGACTGGAGGGGCCATGGCCTGATCCAACATGGCTTCTCTTATGTTCTTATGTGACACAGAGTGTTGGACTGGAGGGGCCATTGGCCTGATCCAACAGGGCTTCTCTTATGTTCTTATGTGACACAGAGTGTTGGACTGGAGGGGCCATTGGCCTGATCCAACATGGCTTGTCTTATGTTCTTATGTGACACAGAGTGTTGAACTGGAGGGGCCATTGGCCTGATCCAACAGGGCTTCTCTTATGTTCTTATGTGACACAGAGTGTTGGACTGGAGGGGCCATTGGCCTGATCCAACAGGGCTTCTCTTATGTTCTTATGTGACACAGAGTGTTGGACTGGATGGGCCATTGGCCTGATCCAACATGGCTTCTCTTACGTTCTTATGTGACACAGAGTGTTGGACTGGATGGACCATTGGCCTGATCCAACATGGCTTCTCTTACGTTCTTATGTTCTTAAGATGCAGAAGGAAGCAAGAGTGAGGGAGAAGGAAGCAGACGACATCCAGTCGCTTGTAGGCCTGATCGGGCATGTTTGACATGCCTGGCTTAGAGGGGAACCTCGTTAGCGATGTGTTTCCTTTGCCAGGGAAAGCTTCTAGCACTGTGGCCCACTTTATTTATTTTTTTCTTCTCTCTCTCTCCCTAGCTTGACTGCTCCCCAAAACCCCGGCTGGTACGGTTCCCTGATGGAGAGCGACAACGGCGCCGTGGTCCCTCCCTTGAGCACATCTGCGGCAGATGCGGCCCCCCTCCTCTTCGCACACGGAGGCGCGGAGCCGACGAACCAGCACCATTTTCATCTGACGCCCCAGAACTGATGCCAACGTGCCTCTCGCCGGGGGACTCCGGCAGGAGCAGAAGGAAGTTAGCCCCTGCTTGGGGGGCCCACAAGTTTTAAAATCTGGGACCAGAGATAGAGGACTCCGCTCTTGAGAACACCCGGGTCAGTCGCTGTCCTCTAGTACTGGAAAGCAGTGCCGGTGCAGACGTTTCTAGACCCGCTTGTCGGCGTGGGCCGAGCGGGACAGCAAAAGGCGGGCTGAACAGCTTTTGAAGGACCGTGCCTCCCTGATGGCTATTTTGCACTTTTTAAACCGAGCCTTTCCAAGGAATAAAAAGCTCCCCCCCCCCCCCACCTTCGAGCCTTTTCCTTCTCTGCGACGGGACCTGCCGTTCGGTGGACCGCTTCCGATTGCACGCCCGCAGCCGGGAAAGGCGCTTGGTCTTCCTCACAAGGACTGGATCGCCTCTGCGTATTTAACGGCAGAACTTCGTTTCTCAGAGTTGCTGGGGGGTCGGTGTCTCTCTCTGCTTTTTTGCTTTGTACTTTTAACCGGGGCGGGAGGGGAGAGAACATGCTGATACGCTGGAGTGCCATATTCCCACGAGGTAAACCTTGCTCTCCATCAGAACTTCATTCTGTGGTCATGGGGGGTGGGGACAAAACCCTAGTTCTTGCATGACTCTTTTCCTGGCCCGTTTCTGGCACCCGGTTTTCTGGTTTATTAACGACGACCTGCAGTCCGGTAGTATCTTCCGGAGACAGTGCATCCAGAGGGGTAAGTTACTGGCATGTTCTGGAGGGAATGAAGCACCGCTTGATCGGGTCAGTGGCCACAGAGGTTCTTGTTCCTCTGGACCAGGGATGGCCAAACTGCAGCTTGGGAGCCACAGGTGGCTCTTTCACACACATCCTGTGGCTCTCGAAGCCCCCCTCTGCCCTGTTCGCTGGTTTGGAGTAGGCAATTTGTCTCTTTAAATCACTTTTCCAAGCCAGCCGGCGGCTTGGAGAACACATTGAAAGTTGCTTTCTTTCCACCTCTCCTTCCCGTCTGTTTCCTTCCTTCCTTGTGGCTCTCAAAACATCCGATGTTCATCTCTTGCGGCTGTCAGACATCTGATATGCCGGCTATCCTCCTCTCCTGACATGCATTACACGCACACAAAGCTCCAAATAAGAGGACATAAGAGAAGCCATGTTGGATCAGGCCAATAGCTCATCCAGTCCAACACTCTGTGTCACAGAAGAACATAAGAGGAGCCATGTTGGATCAGGCCAATGCCCCATCCAGTCAACACTCTGTGTCACAGAAGAACATAAGAGAAGCCATGATGGATCAGGCCAGTGGCCCCTCCAGTCCAACACTCTGTGTCACATAAGAACATAAGGGAAGCCATGTTGGATCAGGCCATCCAGTCCAACACTCTGTGTCACACAGTGGCCAAAAAAACCAAGTGCCATCAGGAGGTCCACCAGTGGGGCCAGGACACTAGAAGCCCTCCCAATGTGCCCCCACCCCAAGCACCCAGAATACCGAGCATCACTGTCCCAGACATTAAGAATATAAGAGAAGCCATGTTGGATCAGGCCAATGGCTCATTCAGTCCAACACTGCGTCACACAGTGCCCAACAAAACCCAGATGCCATCAGCAGGTCCAGCAGTGGGGCCAGGACACTAGAAGCCCTCCCACTCTGCCCCACCCCCGCAAGCACCAAGAATACAGAGCATCACTTGCCCCAATATGCTGTGGCTAATAACCACTGATGGACCTCTGCTCCAGATGCTGATCCAATCCCCTCTTGAAACTGTCTGTATTTGTAGCCACTGCCACCTCTTCTGGCAATGAATTCCACGTGTTAATCACCCTTTGGGTGAAGAAGTACTTCCTTTTATCCATTCTAGCGCAACTGCTTAGCAATTTCACTGAATGTCCACAAGTTCTTGCATTGTGAGAAAGGGAGAAAAGGACTTCTTTCTTTACCTTCTCTATCCCATGCATAATCTTGTAAAGCTCTATCATGTCACCCCAGCAGTCAACATTTCTCCAAGCTAAAGAGCCCCAAGCATTTTAGCCTTTCTTCATAGGGAAAGTCCTCCAACCTTGAATCATTCTAGTTGCCCTTTTCTGCCCTTTTCCCAATGCTATAATATCCTTTTTGAGGTGCGGTGACCAGAATTATACACAATACTCCAAATGAGACCACACCATCGATTTATACAAGGGCATTATGATACTGGCTGATTTGTGTTCAGTTCCCTTCCTAATAATTCCCAGCATGGCGTTGGCCTTTTTTTAGTGCAATCGCACACTGCCTTGACATTTTCAGTGAGTTATCTACCACGACCCCAAGATCTCTCTCTTGGTCAGTCTCTGCCAGTTCACACCCCATCAACTTGTCTTTATAGCTAGGATTTTTGGCCCCAAATATGCACCTCCTTCCACGTATAGGTGTGGAACGCCTGTAATGTGGTGGGTTATAGCTGGAGGGCTCTTCTCAGGGGCCACAGAGAGCATTTCCCCATCTGTAGGCCTCCCATTTGGTAGATGTCTTAAAGGGTCTCCTTCTGTGCTCATTTGAGTTCCCACTGGTTCTGGTCATACCTCCTCTTTTCTCAAAAGCCGGATGCACCGAAATCGGTCATTGAGAAGGCAAACGCTGTCTTGCTTACGGAGCTGTTTCCTTTTGCAGCGTCTAGCTAATTCTGTTTTTCAGCCACAGGGGTGCGCTGTTCTCACCTCTGCAACCCCGGTCAGTAGCCAGCCTCCACAAGATTGCTAGGCGGAGATGGCAAGGAAACACACACACAACCTGCATGTACTAAGTCCCAAATCCATTTACAGTGAATGTTAGAGGTGCTGAGGATGCGTCAGCGCAAAGACCCACCGGTTTTCGCTTACCCATCTTGGACCGTTTGCGAGTTTTGGTAGCTTCCGTGTGAATCGCCATCACCAAATCCGGGGATGCGTCCTATAAAAGTGTAGAGCCAAGTAAGAGTCAAGTTGCAACTTCAAGACCAACAAAGTTATACTCAGAACAGAAGCTTTCGTGTGCTCCAAGCACACTTCACCAGACGAGGAATCGGGTGCAGTGAGCCGAGCTGCATATAGCTGGTAGGCAGTGGTCTAGGATGCAAAATGTTACAAAATTTAAGATCCAATGACAGAATGGTAAAATTAACAAACTCAGCAAACCTTTGATCTGGGTAGCATGAGAAACCAATAAAACAGTAACTTGTCAAAATGTGAATCACTCTATAAGCAAGCCTGGGCCAAATAGAAAATCTGAGAAAGGAATGCTCTCCATTTGGCCCAGACTTTCTTATAACAATCGAGTGATTAACATTCTCACATTTTGAGAATAAAACATGTTACTGTTTTATTGGTTTCTCACACTCACGTTACCCAGATCAAAGGTTTGCTCTGTTAATTTTACTATGCTGTTAAATTGTACTATTCTGTCATGGAGCTAAAATTTGTACCATTTTGCATCCTAAACCACTGCCTACGAGCCAGTTTGGTGTAGTGTGCGGACTCTTATCTGGGAGAACCGGGTTTGATTCCCCACTCCTCCACTTGCACCTGCTGGAATGGCCTTGGGTCAGCCAGAGCTCTGGCAGAAGTTGTTCTTGAAAGGGCAGCTGCTGTGAGAGCCCTCTCAGCCCCACCCACCTCACAGGGTGTCTGTTGTGGGGGAGGAAGGGAAAGGAGATTGTGAGCCGCTCTGAGACTCTTCGGAGTGGAGGGCGGGATATAAATCCAATATCATCTTCTATATGTAGCTCTGCTCACTGGACCCGATTCCTTGTCCAATGAAGCGTGCTTTGAGCACACGAAAGCTTCCGTTCTGAATAAAAATTTGTTGGTCTTAAAGGTGCGACTTGACTCCTACTTTGTACTACTGCTTCAGACCAACACAGCTGCCCAGTTGGATCTACCTGTAAAAGTGTATTTGCCTTTTCAAGCGGGAGCTATGGTGTGAGATTTGCCTCCGTTTCCCTTGATCACTCCTGGATTCCTGGCAAAGCTAATTGGCACCCAAGCTAGAACAAGCACTCTTGTTCATATGAACTGTCTCCCTCCTTCCCCTTCCCCAATTTGCCTTGATTACTTTAAGGTTGGCAGGTCTGTGTTGCAAAATACCTGGGAGACTCTGGAGGTGGATCTGGGAAACGGGGTTTGGAGCAGGGTTTCAGCGTGGTGCAACACCACAGAATTCACCCTTCCAAGCGGCCATTTTCCCCCAGAGGAGCTGATCTCCGCCAGCTGGAAGCCAGATCTCCAGGCCCCACCTGGAGGCTGGCACCCTAGATCACTCCTGGACTCCTTGCAAAATTAGCTGACGCCCAACCCCCATAGTCCGGGGGTGGCCAACGGTAGCTCCCCAGATGTTTTTTTTGCCTACAACTCCCATCAGCCCCAGCCAGCATGGCCATGCTGGCTGGGGCTGATGGGAGTTGTAGGCAAAAAACATCTGGCGAGCTACCGTTGGCCTCCCCTGCCAAAGTCCTTTCCTAGTATGATCTGCCTCTCCCTTTAACCCCTTGCCTTCCTTTTTGCCCATAAAGCACCAAAGACAAGCTTATTTTTCTTCTCTCTCCCTTCCTCCCCGCCCCCCCTTCCCACACTTTTGGCTGTCTGGTTTCTTGCTTATGAATATTCCACAATGCACTTGAAGCACTTTAAGTTTTTGTTTTTGAGGAGGGGAAGCTGGGGGAGGGGGGGTGTTGCAAAAAGGGCTGCAGGGGCGTCTGGTCCCGTTGTTGCGCTGACCTGCGTGGACGCCAGGTTCCTTCCAGATGCTCCAGAATCGATTGCAGCTTCTGGAATCGCCTCAAGCGAGGGAGCCCCTGGCATCAAAATGTCCCCCACTGCCTTCATCTGGGCAGCCACCGAATTCCAAACTGCCAGCTGTACTAAAGGCAGCCGAGGCCTGTATTTTATTGAAAAGGCTTGTACCTGAAAGGCTTTTCTATGCCTCAGTTGCCTTGAGGCGGGGTAGGAGGAGGGCGAGGGAAGAGATACAGTGTCTTTTCATCGGCATGGCCTTCGGCCTGGTCAGCCGGCCGAATGTACCCGAGTTGTCGGCCTTCACTGGAATTGTAACAAAATGACTTTTAAAAGCTTTGAAAATAAAAGAGGTTTGTTTTTTATCCGGCGAGACGGGAGTTTGTGGGGACCTGGTTTTGAAAAGGATGCCTTCGCCGTCTCCCTTGTAAGGCTGCCAGCCAGAACTTAGTAAGTATAAAGGGCTTATAAAGTTAGCGGGGGGGGGGGGCGGTCCTTAAAAGCCAGCTCCAGGTTGACTCAGCCTTCCATCCTTCCGAGGTCGGTCAAAGGAGTCCCCAGCTTGCTGGGGGGAAAGCATAGATAAGAACATAAGAGAAGCCATGTTAGATGAGGCCAATGGCCTATCCAGTCCAATATTCTGTGTCACACAGTGGCAAAAAATTTTATATATATATATACACACACACTGTGGCTAATAGCCACTGATGGACCTCTGCTCCATATTTTTATCTAAACCCCTCTTGAAGGTGGCTATGCTTGTGGCCACCACCACCTCCTGTGGCAGTGAATTCCACATGTTAATCACCCTTTGGGTGAAGAAGTACTTCCTTTTATCCGTTTTAACCTGTCTGCTCAGCAATTTCATCGAATGCCCACAAGTTCTTGTATTGTGAGAAAGGGGAAGGCAAGGGCAAACCACCCCGTATAAAAGTCTGCCGGGAAAACATTGTGAAAGCAATGTCACCCCGGAGTCGGAAACGACTAGGGCTTTCACAGGGGACCTTTCCTTTCCTAAAAGCCCAGCAGGAATACGTTTGTGTATTACACCACACACCCCTGACACCAAGCCAGCAGGGACTGTTAAGAACATAAGAGAAGCCATGGTGGATCAGGCCAATGGCCCATCCAATCCAACACTGTGTCACAGAAGAACATAAGAGAAGCCATGATGGACCAGGCCAATGGCCCACAACACTGTGTCACAGAGGCCAAAAAATCCCAAGTGCTATCAGGAGGTCCACCAGTGAGGCTAGAAGCCCTCCCACTTTGCTCCCCCCCCAAAAAAAAACACCAAGAATACAGAGCATCCCTACCCCAGAGAGAGTTCCAACAATACGCTGTGGCTAATAGCCGCTGATGGACCTCTGCTCCAGATGCTTATCCAATCTCTTGTTTTTATTATTTCAGAGCATGTGTGTGTGTGCGCGCGCTTGTGCGCAATGTCATCCCAGATTCAGAAGTGACTGATGCTTTCACAGGGGACTTCCTTTACCTACAGTATGTCACAGAAGTGAGTACACCCCCACGCATTTTGTAAATATTTTAAGTATATCTTTTCATGTGACAACCCTGAAGAAATGACACTTGGCTACAATGTAAAGGAGTGCGTCTACAGCTTGTATAACTGTGTAAATGTGCTGTCCACTCAAAATTACGCAACACGCAGCCATTAATGTCTAAACTGCTGGCAACAAAAGCGAGTACACCCCTAAGTGATAATGTCCAAATGGGGCCCAAGTAGCCGTTTTCCCTCCCTGGTGTCATGTGACTTGTAAGTGGCACAAGGTATCAGGTGTGAAGGGGGAGCAGCTTAACATAAGAGAATCCATGTTGGATCAGGCTAAAGAAGCTGAGGGTAAAGGTGATGGACTGGCCAAGCATGTTTCCAGACCTAAACCCTATTGAGCATGTGTGGGGCATCCTGAAATGGAAGGTGGAGGTCCGCAAGGTCTCTAACATCCACCAGCTACGTGACGTCATCATGGAGGAGTGGAAGATGATGATATTGGATTTATATCCCGCCCTCCACTCCTAAGAGTCTCAGAGCAGCTCACAATCTCTTTTACCTTCCTCCCCCACAACAGACCCCCTGTGAGGTAGACGAAGATCTTGGATTTATATCCCACCCTCCACTCCGAAGAGTCTCAGAGCGGCTCACAATCTCCTTTCCCTTCCTCCCCCACAACAGACACCCTGTGAGGTGGGTGGGGCTGGAGAGGGCTCTCACAGCAGCTGCCCTTTCAAGGACAGAGTCTCAGAGCGGCTCACAATCTCCTTTCCCTTCCTCCCCCACAACAGACACCCTGTGAGGTGGGTGGGGCTGGAGAGGGCTCTCACAGCAGCTGCCCTTTCAAGGACAGAGTCTCAGAGCGGCTCACAATCTCCTTTCCCTTCCTCCCCCACAAGACACCCTGTGAGGTGGGTGGGGCTGAGAGGGCTCTCACAGCAGCTGCCCTTTCAAGGACAACCTCTGCCAGAGCTATGGCTGACCCATGGCCATTCCAGCAGCTGCAAGTGGAGGAGTGGGGAATCAAACCCAGTTCTCCCAGATAAGAGTCCACACACCTAACCACTACACTAAACAGGGCTCCAGTGGCAACCTTAGGCGGCTGAGGCAGTTGGCTCCCTTCCTGGAGCAGGACGATCTGGCAACAGTGACCCATGCAACGGTCACCTCAAGGTTGGATTACTGTAATGCCCTCTACATGGGGCTGCCCCTGTGCCGAACCCGGAAGTTGCAGCTAGTGCAGAACGCCGCCGCTCGGCTGTTATTAGGGCTTCCTAGACGGGAGCACATTCAGCTGGGCCTCCAGGGACTGCACTGGATGCCAATAATATACCCAGTCAGGTACAAGGTGCTGGTTATTACCTTTAAAGCCCTATATGGCCTAGGAGCTGCCTACCTTAGGGACCGTCTCTTCCCATATGTCCCCCAGAGAGTACTGCGATCTAGCTCTAGAAATCTGCTTGTAATCCCGGGCCAAAGGAGGCCCGGTTGAAGTCAAGCAGGGACAGGGCCTTCTCAATCACAGCCCCTTGCTAGTGGAACCAGTTACCGGAAGAGGTCAGGGCCCTGCGGGATATTGGACAGTTCCGCAGGGCCTGTAAGACAATCCTCTTTCGGTTGGCTTATAACTCACCGGCACAAAAACACTGAAGGAAATCTATAGATAGCACTAATATGGATACTAATGTTTTAACTATGTAATTTATTATTGTATTTTAATTCTGAATTTTATTGTTAGAACTTTTATGCTGTGAGCCGCCCTGAGCCTGCTTCGGTGGGTTAGGGCAGGATATAAATCAAATTAAAAAAAAAAAAACAACCTGTGAAGCTCTTGTGAAGTCTGTGCCCAAGAGGGTTAAGGCAGGGCTGGAAAATAATGGCCACACAAAATATTGATGCTTTGGGCCCCATTTGGACATTATCACTTAGGGGTGTGCTCGCTTTTGTTGCCAGTTTAGACATCAATGGCTGCGTGTTGCGTAATTCTGAGGGGACAGCACATTTACACTGTTATACAAGCCATAGACTCGCTCCTTTACATTGTAGCCAAGTGTCATTTCTTCAGTGTTGTCAAATGAAAAAAATATACTTAAATATTTACAAAATGTGAGGGGGTGTACTCTCTTCTGTGGCATACTGTGTATATAGAGAGGGGGAGAGCAAAACTGTCTTGGGATCCTTAAGGGAGACGCGCAGTTAATGTTTTAAATAGATAAATGAAAAATAAGTCCACTGCGGCCTGTCAGCAAATTTCCACTCCACCCCTTAGGGGCAGGTATAACTGAGGTGAGAAGCGTGTTGTGTACGACTGTGGCATATAAAAGCCCTAACTGCAAAGAGACAGGTTTATTCGAAAGTGTACCCCTTGTGTATTTGGCAACGCTGAGTCCATAACTCAAGTTAATTCTGAACCCTGCTGGAATTCTATCTGAACGGTGCCCTGAAGAATATTCGAAGTGTTGAACAAACTCAGCTTTCCAAAAATCCTACAGGCTTCTCCCGTCCACCGGACAAGAATGTCTTGCAACAGAATGGTGGGATTTAACCTGGCCCCCCTCCTATGTGTATTCCTCAAGTAACTTGCCAGTTTTTCAACACAGACAAAATGTTTTTTGGCTAACAGGATAGAAAACTGATCTTCCAATAAATGCTGCTCTGAAGAAGATGACCTTAGATTTATATCCCACCCTTCTCTCTGAATCAGAGTCTCAGAGCGGCTCACAATCTCCTTTATCTTCTTCCTCCACAACAGATACCCTGTGAGGCGGGCGGGGCTGAGAGAGCTCTCCCAGAAGCTGCCCTTTCAAGGACGGAGTCTCGGAGCAGCCTACAATCTCCTTTCCCTTCCTCCCCCACAACAGACACCCTGTGAGGCGGGTGGGGCTGAGAGAGCTTGCCCAGAAGCTGCCCTTTCAAGGACAGTCTCAGAGCAGCCTACAATCTCCTTTCCCTTCCTCCCCCACAACAGACACCCTGTGAGGTGGGTGGGGCTGAGAGGGCTCTCCCAGCAGCTGCCCTTTCAAGGACGAGTGGCCTACAATCTCCTTTACCTTCCTCCCCACAACAGACACCCTGT
Source organism: Heteronotia binoei (assembly GCF_032191835.1). NCBI lineage: Eukaryota > Metazoa > Chordata > Lepidosauria > Squamata > Gekkonidae > Heteronotia > Heteronotia binoei. Next base: position 8,339,651 of record NC_083243.1, on the reverse strand, counting down.
GAGGTGGGTGGGGCTGGAGAGGGCTCTCACAGCAGCTGCCCTTTCAAGGACAACCTCTGCCAGAGCTATGGCTGACCCAAGGCCATTCCAGCAGCTGCAAGTGGAGGAGTGGGGAATCAAACCTGGTTGTCCCAGATAAGAGTCCACACACTTAACCACCACACCAAACTGGCTCCTCCCCTTTTCTGGTCCTTCAGAACAACAGGAAAAGATTGTAGATTTATACCCCACCCTTCTCTCTGAATCAGATTCTCAGAGTGGCTCACAATCTCCTTTACCCACCTCCCCTACAACAGACACCCTGTGAGGTGGGTGGGGCTGAGAGAGCTCTCCCAGCAGCTGCCCTTTCAAGGATAACCTCCGCCATAGCAATGGCTGACCCAAGGCTATTCCAGCAGCTGCAAGTGGAGTGGGGAATCAAACCCGGTTCTCCCAGATAAGTGACCGCACACTTAATCCGCGACACCAACTGGCTCTCTGGCAAGACTGGAGGTTGAGAAAGAAAGGAAGAGAAGCTTTTTGCCCTGGTTGTGTGAAATGCAAGGGTTTTGTGCTAGAAAAGACTCAGTTTCGATTGTGGGGGGAGGGCACAAGCCAGAATCTTTCAACTGGGAAGGGAGGGGACAGGGAGGAAGAAAACATTGCAAATGTTTGGAATTGTGGTTTTTTTTAGAAAGATCAAGTTTAAATCAAAACCAGTGTCTGGACAGTGCTCCTTCCTGGTGACCTTACAGAGATCTGATTTTTTACAGACATGTGCGTGAATTTTTGTCGCTCAAAGACACCTCTGCAAGCTTCCCATGCTGAGACATGGCAGGTGCGCAGGCTAAATCTCCGCAAGAAGACTGCAGATTTATACCCTGCCCTTCTCTCTGAATCAGAGACTCAGAGCGGCTCACAATCTCCTTTCCCTTCCTCCCCCACAACAGACACCCTGTGAGGTGGGTGGGCTGAGAGGTCTCTCACAGCAGCTGCTCTTTCAAGGACAGAGTCTCAGAGCGGCCTACAATCTCCTTTCCCTTCCTCCCCCACAACAGGCACCCTGTGAGGTGGGTGGGGCTGGAGAGGGCTCTCCCAGCAGCTGCCCTTTCAAGGACAGAGGCTCAGAGCGGCCTACAATCTCCTTTCCCTTCCTCCCCCACAACAGACACCCTGTGAGGTGGGTGGGGCTGGAGAGGGCTCTCCCAGCAGCTGCCCTTTCAAGGACAGAGTCTCAGAGCGGCCTATAATCTCCTTTCCCTTCCTCCCCCACAACAGACACCCTGTGAGGTGGGTGGAACTGGAGAGGGCTCTCCCAGCAGCTGCCCTTTCAAGGACAACCTCTGCCAGAGCTATGGCAGACCCAAGGCCATTCCAGCAGCTGCAAATGGAGGAGTGGGGAATCAAACCCGGTTCTCCCAGATAAGATTCCGCACACTTAACCACCACACCAAACTGGTTCTGAGACTTATAAATCGCTGAAAAACAGGCAGAAAGTGGTAGGGGTTTGGCCACCCAATGAGAAGGGAGCCCTCCCTGGAGAAGACCCTGATGCTGGGAAAGACAGAAGGCAAAAGAAGAAGGGGACGGCAAAAGAGTAGATGGCTGGACAGCGTTACTGATGTAACAAACACGAATTTGAGCAGACTTCGGAGGATGGTGGAAGACAGGAGGGCCTGGTATGGCTTTGTCCGTGGGGTTGCAAAGAGTCGGACTCGACTGTGCGACTGAACAACAAAAAAAGAATCCAGACTAAAGGGCCGTGCAGCCACAAATCGCAAGTGGTCAAGGCAGATTTGGAAACTGAAAGGAACGGCAGAAGAAAGCAGCCAAACTACCCTTCCGGAAGGGCCTGGGTAGGTCAAAGCAGCCCCACGGCAAGCCTGGGAAGGCAAGCTAATGGCCTCCTGAGCCACAGGCACAAGCTGAGTTCTTACAGGACGTCAGCAACATCTTCTCCGTGCCACTCTTGGGTGGCCGGGGCAGAGAACTGGCCCCGCCTCATTGCTTGTCCCCTGAGTGGCAACTGGAAAAAGGTTCTCAAATGCTGGGAAACGAGCCAATGTTCCTTCTGCAGGGGCCACCACCAATCCCAAGACCAGTCCATGTTTCAGAGTTGTTTGTGATCCCTGGGCTTCCTTTGCCCTTGAAGGCACACCTGAGTTGCAATTCCCAAGGAGGGACGAATGTGGGGGGGGGGGGGGGGGAAGCAATTGGTCTTCGACAAAAGAACTGATCCGCAGTCCCTTCAGGACACTCCAGCACCTCCTAGAACAGAGGGTGGTCTACCGCTGGGTCCCGCCTGCCTCGTACCTGCTGGTTCCTTGCATTCTTGTTTGGATCCAGCAAGACCCTTCTGCAGTTCAATAAAGGCATTAAGCAGGATGGAACACCCCCCTCCCTCCCCCAGGTTGCCAAGTTCCTGGGCCGGGCGGGATTTCCCCCGCCCCGGAGGTTCCCAACCCGCTGGCCCGATGACATCATTCGCAGTGACGGCATCGTGTCGGCGACATCAAGCTCCAGCCGCTCTAGGAGCTTCCCTGAAAACTCTATGGTTTCCCCAGCCTCTCTAGCAATTGGGGAGGGGAAACTCTATGGTTCCTATTGTACCGTAGAGTTTTCCCTCCCAAATTGTTAAGCGCGTCTGGAAAAACCATAGAGGTTTTTTTTTCCTGGAAGCACAAAGAGCGGCCGGCGCGCGACCCCGGTGACACGATGACATCACTTGTGAGCGACGTCATTGCCGTGCGCACACGAAGACAGTCCGTAAACCGCCCCCCCCCCCACACCCCTATGCACTTGGCTGGTGTAGAAAATTTCTGCAGATTTGGAGGGGGAGGGGGGAGATTTAGGGAGGAAGCTTGTTCCCGCCAACGGCACAGAGTCCACCCTCCAAAGCAGCCATTTCCTCCTAGGGCTCGGATTCCTGTAGGCTGGGAATCAAACACTGTTCCGGGGACGGGGGGATCTCCACGCCCCACACGGAGGTCAGCATCCCATGCCAGGTGTTGCGGTCCCAGAATGCGAATCTTGCCGCGTGTCCCTGGTGGTTGAAGCAGCACAAACTGCCCTGAGCGTCATCCTCACTGCAGGCTTTGCAAGAGATCCCTGAAGTTTTCCAGCTCTTTAACGCTGGTTGAAATCCTGCGTCGGAAAGGGGGTGGGGGAGGAAACAGAAAGAGGATTTGCGAGAGGCAAGTGGTTGCTTTCTTTCCACCTCTCCCCCCCCCCCATTTATATGCCCGCCTTCCTTCCTTCCTTCCTTGCGGCCCCCAAGCATCTTATTCAATATGGCTCTTACATTAAGCGAGTTGTATTTTTCAATCCTCTAGCTGGCTCGGCTTGGAGAAGTGGAAAGGAAAAGGAAAGGTCCCCTGGGCAAGCCCCAGTCGTTTCCGACTCTGGGGTGACGTTGCTCTCACAACGTTTTCACGGCAGACTTTTGACGGGGTGGTTTGCCATTGCCTTCCCCAGCCCTCTACGCTTCCACCACCACCCCCAGCAAACTGAGTACACATTTTACCGACCTCAGAAGGATGGAAGGCTGAGTCAACCTCGAGCTGGTGAGCTGAAAACCCAGCTTCCGCCGGGGATCGAACTCAGGTTGTGAGCAGAGAGTTCTGACTGCAGCTTTACCACTCTGCGCCACGGGGCTCTTTTAATCTTAGGAAAAGGAAAGGAAAGGTCCCCTGTGCAAGCACCAGTCGTTTCCGACTCTGGGGTGACCTTGCTTTCACAACCTTTTAACGGCAGACTTTTTACGGGGTGGTTTGCCATTGCCTTCCCCGGTCATCTACGCTTTCCCCCCAGCAAGCTGGGGACTCATTTTACCCACCTCGGAAGGATGGAAGGATGAGTCGACCTCGAGCCGGCTACCTGAATCCAGCTTCTGACGGAATCGAACTCAGGTCGTGAGCAGGGGGTTCGGACTGCACTACTGCAGCTTTACCACTCTGCACCACGGGGCTGCTAAAAGGAAAGGTCCCCTGTGCAAGCACCAGTCGTTCCCGACTCTGGGGTGCCATTGCTTTCATAACGTTTTAACGGCAGACTTTTGACGGGGTGGTTTGCCATTGCCTTCCCCAGTCTTTTTACACTTTCCCCCCCAGCAAGCTGGGTACTCATTTAACCGATCTCGGAAGGATGGAAGGCTGAGTCAACCTTGGGCCGGCTACCTGAATCCAGCTTCCGCCGGAATCGAACTCAGGTCGTGAGCAGAGAGTTCAGACCACCGTACTGCAGTGATTTAGAGACAAATGCCTTTTCCAAAGCCGGCCAATGGGACCGTGGGAGCTTTGAAAGCCCCACAAAACGTGCGAAAAAGCCACACGTGGCTCCCAACCCACAAGGTCGGCTAGCCCGGTCTACACCACAGGTTTACCTGTGGTCAAGGTTCCCTCTAAGCTGCAAAGTCTTGTGAGCAAAGATTCTATTTTGTGAGCTACTGGCATGAAAGTTGTGAGGCAATGGCAGACCAGCCCCAGAGACTATCTCCAGGAATGAGCTGGAGATTTCCCAAAATGCTTGGGGGGTTCCCCAGAATGCCTACCAGAAGAAAGGCTTCCTGGGGAGAATAGGACCAGGTAACAAGGGGTGGAGAGTAATGTAAAGTGGGTGGAGTCAAAGGATTAGTAAAAGCACTTGCTCTGAAGAGCAGGGGTCTCTTCTCTCTGGAAGCTGGGCCTGGAAGACATCAGACTGCTACTGGGAGGAACGGTGGCTCAGTGGTAGAGCATCTGCTTGGGAAGCAGAAGGTCCCAGGTTCAATCCCCGGCATCTCCAACTAAAAAGGGTCCAGGCAAATAGGTGTGAAAAACCCCAGCTTGAGACCCTGGAGAGCAGGGGAGGGACGGTGGCTCAGTGGCAGAGCATCTGCTTGGGAAGCAGAAGGTCCCAGGTTCAATCTCCGGCATCTCCAAAAAAGGGGTCCAGGCAAATAGGTGTGAAAAACCTCAGCTTGAGACCCTGGAGAGCCGCTGCCAGTCTGAGAAGACAATACTGACTTTGATGGACCCAGGGTCTGATTCAGTAGAAGGCAGCTTCATATGTTCATATGAGATACTGGCATTAAAGTTCTGAACTCCTGCATAAATTAGTGTGTTCTGGGGTCATCCTTCCTGAGCTAAGACAAAAATATGTGAGCTGGAGGCTAAAAATCTGTGAGCTAGCTCCCGCCCACTCAGCTTAGAGGGAACTCTGCCGCATCCACAGTTTGAGTTCCAGTTTATAGTTAACACAAACTATGGTTTGGTTTAATGCCTGAACTGAGTCTAAGTATGAGGAGGAAAGCAATACCTAAAAATACATCTGACTAGAGAGAAAACTACGACTCACCTTCCGAAAGCATTGAAGAGGGCTACGATTTCCTGTCTTGTTAGATGGAACGAGGGAGAAGGGCCTCTCTCAGGCATGTTTTCAATTTGGCGTTCGGAAAACAGGATCTTCAGCGCGGTTCCCAAACCCTGGGTCTACAGGCAGCATAGACAAAATGCAGCTTTAAGTCTACCCGCACACGGTGATTCCCAAAAGAATTTGGAATGCCCTTTGGGGCTTGATTCCCCCACTCCTCCACTCGCAGCTGCTCAAACGGCCTTGATTTAGCCATAGCTCTCGCAGAGCTGTCCTTGAAAGGGCAGCTTGTGTCAGAGCTCTTTCAGCAACACCCACCTCACATGGTGTCTGTTGAGGAGAAGGAAGGCAAAGGAGATTGTAGATGGCTCTGAGATTCAGAGTGAAGGGCGGGATATAAATCCAATATCATCATCTTTTCCCCTTGAGACCCACCCAGTGCCCACCCTATTGGCATTGAGGCGCCAAGCTACAGCTCTTCTCTTTGCTCAGGCAAAAGAAGAAGAAATTGGATTTATATCTCACCCTCCACTCCGAAGAGTCTCAGAGCGTCTTACAATCTCCTTTCCCTTCCTCCCCCACAACAGACACCCTGTGAGGTAGATGAAGATATTGGATTTATATCTCGCCCTCCACTCAAGAGTCTCAGAGCATCTTATAACCTCCTTTCCCTTCCTCCCCCACAACAGACACCCTTGTGAGGTGGGTGGGGCTGAGAGAGCTCTGACAGAAGCTGCCCTTTCAAGGACAACTTCACAGCAGCTGCAAGTGGAGGAGTGGGGAATCAAACCCAGTTCTCCCAGATAAGAGCCCGCACGCATCACCGCTACACGAAACTGGCTCTCAAACCAGCATGCTGCATGACGTGCCCAGCGCAATATGTCACTTCCGGGTGACAACATTGCACCGCGCGAAAGAGAGAAAAAGTCCCCCACTGGCAGCTGCGAGGGACTTTGCAACACCTCCTGAAATGCCTGAGAACTGTACAAGCGCATGCACGGCAGTTCACCAAGGTCTGTGCAGTAGACCTTTCTGGTGGACTGACCCCCGTATTAACTAGCATCTTGGGGGGGTGGGCGGGGGGGTTGCAGTGGAGGTGGTGGGGCGCCCTCATGTATCAGACCAGGAAGACATCCAAATTGATTCGTAAACTCAAGCTTTTTTCTACACAGCTAAACATCATTTTTTTGCAACAACCAGGTTCGGGTGAAGAGTGTTCAAGACTCACATACAGCCAGCTCTACAAAAATCCTTGCAGTGAAAACATAAGAACATAAGAGAAGCCATGTTGGATCAGGCCAATGGCCCATCCAGTCCAACACTCTGTGTCTCATAAGAACATTAGAGAAGCCATGTTGGATCAGGCCAATGGCCCCTCCAGTCCAACACTCTGTGTCACGTAAGAACATAAGAGAAGCCATGATGGATCAGGCCAGTGGCCCATCCAGTCCAACACTCTGTGTCACAGAAGAACATAAGAGAAGCCATGTTGGATCAGGCCAGTGGCCCATCCAGTCCAACACTCTGTGTCACGTAAGAACATAAGAGAAGCCATGATGGATCAGGCCAGTGGCCCATCCAGTCCAACACTCTGTGTCACAGAAGAACATAAGAGAAGCCATGTTGGATCAGGCCAGTGGCCCCTCCAGTCCAACACTCCGTGTCACGTAAGAACATAAGAGAAGCCATGTTGGATCAGGCCAGTGGTCCATCCAGTCCAACACTCTGTGTCACAGAAGAACATAAGAGAAGCCATGTTGGATCAGGCCAGTGGTCCATCCAGTCCAACACTCTGTGTCACTTAAGAATGGTAGAGAAGCCATGTTGGATCAGGCCAGTGGCCCATCCAGTCCAACACTCTGTGTTACACAGTGGCCAAATATATACACACACACACACACACACACTGTGGATAATAGCCACTGATGGACTTCTGCTCCATATTTTTATCTAACCCCCTCTTGAAGCTGGCTATGCTTGTAGCTGCCACCACCTTCTGTGGCAGTGAATTCCACATGTTAATCACCCTTTGGGTGAAGAAATACTTCCTTCTATCCATTTTAACCTTTCTGCTCAGCAATTTCATTGAATGCCCACGAGTTCTTGTATTGTGAGAAAGGGAGAAAAGTATTTCTTTCTCTACTTTCTCCATCCCATGCATAATCTTGTAAACCTCTAGCATGTCACCCCATAGTCGACGTTTCTCCAAGCTAAAGAGCCCCAAGCGTTTCAACCTTTCTTCATAGGGAAAGTGTTCCAAACCTTTAATCATTCTAGTTGCCCTTTTCTGCCCTTTTTCTAATGCTATAATATCCTTTTTGAGGTGCGGTGACCAGAATTGTACACAGTACTTCAAATGAGACCACACCATTGATTTATACAGGGGCATTATGATACTGGCTGATTTGTTTTCAGTTCCCTTCCTAATAATTCCCAGCATGGCTTGGCCTTTTTTATTGCAATCGCACACCGTCTTGACATATTCAGTGAGTTATCTATCACGACCCCATGATCTCTCTCTTGGTCAGTCTCTGCCAGTTCACACCCCATCAACTTGTATTTGTAGCTAGGATTTTTGGCCCCAATGTGCATTGCTTTGCACTTGGCCACATTGAACCTCATCTGCCACGTTGACGCCCACTCACCCAGCCTCAGCAGATCCCTTTGGAGCGCCTCACAATCCTCTCTGGTTCTCACCACCCTGAACAATTTAGTGTCATCTGCAAACCTGGCCACTTCTCTGCTTGAAAAGACCAAACAGTTTCCTTACTTGTAGCTTCCCCCAGAGGCGACATTTTATGCATCCCACGCAGTCCATAATCCTTGAAATGTTCTTAAAATGGAGCCTAAACTCCTCCTGGAAGGGGGGGGGGGGGAAATGAAAAAAGTTCGTGAGAAAGAGGACTGCTTCTTTATTACTGAAAGCTAACGAATGGGCTGTTGAGATGTATGAGAGATAGAGCAGGTTACAGAGCAGTGTCTTGGGGTGTTTCCTCGTGGGTTACTCGCCCCATTCTCAATGCTGTTAGAAAGTGTGTGGGTTTTCTTCCCTGCTTCCTCGCAGATTTGTGGTGCATTCGTTCATGACCCGGGGTCCCCCCTGGCTTTTCTCCAATTTTTCCCAAACCTGCTGCAATCCAAAGTTTTGAAGGCGATCTTAGGAAAGTCCGAGCGGTCGCCCTGTGGCTGGGAAAGTTTGGATTTTCCCAGCCCTGCTTAGATGGCAGCCTTTTTTTTACCACAACATCCCTTTCTGCTTCTTGTCGCCAAGCAGGACGGCCAACCTACAAGCAGAACCATTTTGCCTGTGTAAATGCTGGAACTGATTTCCATATAATGCTATGAACCTTGGTTCCAGAGACATAATTGCATGGTGAAAGAAGACGACATTCGAAACACACAAAGGCAGGAGCCTAGGAAGTGTATTGCCACGTTTCTAAATATATACACATGATAATTGACAGAAAAACAACTTGATTCATTCTTCTAAGACTACATTCAATTCAACAACTGTTGTCTTTGTCGGTCGCGTATACTGCAATCCTTGCTTGTGGAACACAGAAGTAACTGCTGTCCAAAACTCGGTAAACTTTGCATGTTGAACTCAGAAGTAATTGTTATTAAAAAGCTTTCTCTTTAAATGCCGTTTATCGTGCGGTGAAGCACCTATATAATGCTTTTGGAGTGTGTGTAATTTCAGTGTGTGTGTAAGGAGAGTCAGTTTGGTGTAGTGGGTAAGTGTGTGGACTCTTATCTGGGAGAACTGGGTTTGATTCCCCACTTCTCCACCTGCACCTGCTGGAACGGCCTTGGGTGAGCCATCGCTCTGGCAGAGGTTGGCCTTGAAAGGGCAGCTGCTGGGAGAGCCCTCTCCAGCCCCACACACCTCACAGGGTGTCTGTTGTGGGGGAGGAAGGGAAAGGAGATTGTAGGTCACTTGGAGACTCTGTCCTTGAAAGGACAGCTGCTGGGAGAGCCCTCTCCAGCCCCATACACCTCACAGGGTGTCTGTTGTGGGGGAGGAAGGAAAAGGAGATTGCAGACCGCTCGGAGACTCTGTCCTTGGAAAGGCAGCTGCTGGGAGAGCCCTCTCCAGCCCCATACACCTCACAGGGTGTCTGTTGTGGGGGAGGAAGGAAAAGGAGATTGCAGACCGCTTGGAGACTCTATCCTTGGAAAGGCAGCTGCTAGGAGAGCCCTCTCAGCCTCACCCACCTCACAGGGTGTCTGTTGTGGGGGAGGAAGGGAAAGGAGATTGTAGGCCGCTCTGAGAATCTGTCCTTGGAAGGGCAGCTGCTGTGAGAGCCCTCTCCAGCCCCACCCACCTCACAGGGTGTCTGTTGTGAGGGAGGAAGGGAAAGGAGATTGTAGGCCGCTCTGAGACTCTGTCCTTGAAAGGGCAGCTGCTGTGAGAGCCCTCTCAGCCCCACCTACCTCACAGGGTGTCTGTTGTGGGGGAGGAAGGGAAAGGAGATTGTAGGCCGCTCTGAGACTGTCCTTGAAAGGGCAGCTGCTGTGAGAGCCCTCTCCAGCCCCACCCACCCCACAGGGTGTCTGTTGTGGGGGAGGAAGGGAAAGGAGATTGTAGGCCGCTCTGAGACTCGGTCCTTGAAAGGGCAGCTGCTGGGAGAGCCCTCTCCAGCCCCACCCATCTCACAGGGTGTCTGTTGTGGGGAAGGAAGGGAAAGGAGATTGTAGGCCGCTCTGAGCCTCTGTCCTTGAAAGCAAAAATATCAAAAATATTGTGTAAGAAGACTCACTCTTGACTAGTATATACAAAATTAAGAAAATTATATTATCATATAATAACCAGCCTACAAAAGTAGGCATACGTTCATATTCATACAGTAGAAATTAAAGATAAACAAGAGTCTCAAATACAGTATTTCAGGGAGGACCCCACACAGTCTCTTAATTTTCCAAACAGAGTACTAAGACTCAACAATAAAGTTCCACAGGAGTCCCTCCGTTGTTTGTTGACTTCTGAAGGAGAAATTCTTCCCTTCACGCAAACGCCGGCTTTGATTGCATTCCACTGCTCCTGCAGCTTCCTCGTAAGCCAACTGAAAGTTCCAGCCAAGTTCTCTCTCAAACGCCCATTTTGGTATCTTCATTAGCGGCCTACTTTTGTAGTCTGGTTATTATATGATAATATAATTTTCTTAATTTTGTATATACTAGTCAAAAGTGAGTGTTCTTGCACAATATTTTTGATATTTTTGTATTCTATATATTGTGCTGCCATTGTTCTTTGCTCTGTCCTTGAAAGGGCAGCTGCTGTGAGAGCCCTCTCAGCCCCACCCACCTCACAGGGTGTCTGTTGTGAGGAAGGAAGGGAAAGGAGATTGTAGGCCGCTTGGAGACTCTGTCCTTGAAAGGGCAGCTGCTGGGAGAGCCCTCTCAGCCCCACCCACCTCACAGGGTGTCTGTTGTGGGGGACGAAGGGAAAGGAGATTGTAGGCCGCTTGGAGACTCTGTCCTTGGAAGGGCAGCTGCTGTGAGAGCCCTCTCAGCCCCACCCACCTCACAGGGTGTCTGTTGTGGGGGAGGAAGGGAAAGGAGATTGTAGGCCGCTTGGAGACTCTGTCCTTGGAAGGGCAGCTGCTGGGAGAGCCCTCTCAGCCCCACCCACCTCACAAGTTGCCTGTTGTGGGGAAGGAAGGGAAAGGAGATTGTGAGCCACTCTGAGACTCTTCAGAGTGGAGGGCGGGATGTAAATCCAGTATCTTCATCTACCTCACAGGTTGCCTGTTGTGGGGAAGGAAGGGAAAGGAGATTGTGAGCCACTCTGAGACTCTTTGGAGTGGAGAGTGGGATATAAATCCAATATCTTCATCTACCTCACAGGGTGTCTGTTGTGGGGGAGGAAGGGAAAGGAGATTGTGAGCTGCTCTGAGTCTCTTCGGAGTGGAGGGCGAGATATAAATCCAATATCTTCATCTACCTCACAGGGTGCCTGTTGTGGGGGAGGAAGGTAAAGGAGATTGTGAGCCGCTCTGAGACTCTTCAGAGTGGAGGGAGGGATATAAATCCAATATCTTCCTCTACCTCACAGGGTGCCTGTTGTGGGGGAGGAAGGGAAAGGAGATTGTGAGCTGCTCTGAGTCTCTTCGGAGTGGAGGGCGAGATATAAATCCAATATCTTCATCTACCTCACAGGGTGCCTGTTGTGGGGGAGGAAGGGAAAGGAGATTGTGAGCTGCTCTGAGTCTCTTCGGAGTGGAGGGCGAGATATAAATCCAATATCTTCCTCTACCTCACAGGGTGTCTGATGTGGGGGAGGAAGGGAAAGGAGATTGTGAGCTGCTCTGAGACTCTTCAGAGTGGAGGGAGGGATATAAATCCAATATCTTCCTCTACCTCACAGGGTGTCTGTTGTGGGGGAGGAAGGGAAAGGAGATTGTGAGCCACTCTGAGACTTTTCGGAGTGAAGGGCGGGATATAAATCCAACATCATCTTCTTCTTCTAAATTAAGCTGTGAACTACTAGTTGTAATTATGGTTTACAAAGTATATTGCGTCACAGCCTCCTCACGTTTTGCTCAACCTACAGGTGCCGGCTGGAGATCTCCTGGGATTACAACTGATCTCCAGGTGACAAGAGATTGGTTCCCCTGGGCAACATGGCCGCTTTGGAGGGTGGGCTCTATGGTATTACATGCCACAATTATATGCTGCGATGAATGTTTGTGTCCTTAACCTAAAAACCACAGCGTTAAGTTTATAGCCAAGTTTACAGCGCACAATCATCAGTCGCGGTTGTTACGATCCATCATCTTATATATTCTTGCCAAGGCCCAGGGACAGATAACCCTGCTGTCTTCATGAAACTGAAGAAAAGCAAGTGGCTACACAGTGGACAGCAAAAATATCAATACTGTGCACAAGAAATAAATATATAACAAAAATGTATAGACTCTGTGTCATGGAGGCTCCAAAGGAAAGTAGAATACTTCTTCAGAAGTTCTGCTTCCTTTGGAGTCTTTATCATTTAACAGGAGTGTTGGGATTTCCACACAGAATATTTGGATAAGTGTTAAGATTTTTTTTTTGGGGGGGGGGGAGAACGTGGACGTTAAGGACTGCTCTTGTCTGTAGTGGAACCACCCCTTGTGTAAGAGATTTTTTACTGCGTAATTTGGTATCTCAGAATGGTCTAACATTTGACACAGAGTCTGTCACTTTTTGTCATATATCATAGAATCATAGAGTTGTAAGGGACCTCTAGGGTCATCTAGAAGAAGAAGATATTGGATTTATATCCCACCCTCCACTCCGAAGAGTCTCAGAGTGGCTCACAATCTCCTTTACCTTCCTCCCCCACAACAGACACCCTGTGAGGTGGGTGGGGCTGGAGAGGGCTCTCACAGCAGCTGCCCTTTCAAGGACAGAGTCTCAGAGCGGCTCACAATCTCCTTTCCCTTCCTCCCCCACAACAGACACCCTGTGAGGTGGGTGGGGCTGGAGAGGGCTCTCACAGCAGCTGCCCTTTCAAGGACAGAGTCTCAGAGCGGCTCACAATCTCCTTTCCCTTCCTCCCCCACAAGACACCCTGTGAGGTGGGTGGGGCTGAGAGGGCTCTCACAGCAGCTGCCCTTTCAAGGACAACCTCTGCCAGAGCTATGGCTGACCCAAGGCCATGCTAGCAGGTGCAAGTGGAGGAGTGGGGAATCAAACCCGGTTCTCCCAGATAAGAGTCCGCACACTTAACCACTACACCAAACTGGCTCTCTAGTCCAACCGCCTTCACAATGTAGGAAACCTCCCCCTAAATTCACAGAATCTTCATTGCTGTCAGATGGCCCTCTAGCCTCTGTTTAAAAACCTCCAAGGAAGGAGAGCCCACCACCTCCCAAGGAGGAAGCCTGTTCCACTGAGGAACCGCTCTAAACTCACAGATACCTCCCCCTAAATTCACAGAATCTTCATTGCTGTCAGATGGCCATCTAGCCTTTGTTTAAAAACCTCCAAGGAAGGAGAGCCCACCACCTCCCGAGGAAGCCTGTTCCACTGAGGAACCGCTCTAACGGTCAGGAAGTTCTTCCTAATGTTGAGCCGGAAACTCTTCTGATTTAATTTCAACCCACTGGTTCTGGTCCTACCTTCCGGGGCCACAGAAAACAATTCCACATCATCCTCTATAGGACAACCCTATATGTATTTATTGTGCACAGTATTGATATTTTTGCTCTTCAGAAACCGAACAGCAAGCAGCATTTGGCCTTCCTAAACTCTCCCCAGATTCCACCCTCTCGGCCACCATTTTGCTTGCCCTAGCGACAGGAAACTATATGTGGTGAAGGAATCTGGCTGTGAGGAATAAATCTAGCTTGGGAACTGGCCCACACGGATTGCTGTACTAGCTTTTAAAGTGGTCTGGAAAAAGCAGAATTGAAAATTTCCTCCATGTCCCAGGCAAAAGCCATAGATAGGGACTGATGGCTGGCAACACATGGGGAAGGAAGTTGCTCCCCTCCAAATTTGATACCTGAGGTAACCACCTCAGGTTGCTTCATTAAACAGCCTGGCCTCACTCTTTGGATTCCTGCATTTCCCTCTGGTCTCTCCTACATTTGGATTTCTAAATTTCCCTGAGGTCTCTCATTCCTTCGTCTTGTCTTTCCTTCGGGTTTTTGCTTCTTATCTGCTGCCAACTTTAAACACCACCACCACCACCACCACCCCGGCGCCTCCGCACTGCCACGAAGATTTCTGCCATTTCAGTTTCTACTTTCCTGGACAACTTTCCACACCTCAGGCTTACCCCCTCACAGCTCCTCCTTCTGTAAGGCCTACCTGAGGCTTTAAGCCTAGCCAGATTGACCATTTTCCTCACAGAAGACGGACTACAAACATGCTTCCAAGCTTTGACCCTTGAACAGCTGGAACATTTGGGGACGCTGATAACATCCTTCAAACTTTGGCCAATTGCTAAAGAAAATTTCGTTTGTCCTAAAAACACCAGACAGGTGGTATGCCTGTTCTACAAATGGAGAAAAATGCTTTCAGTTTGTCAGAAAAAGGCCTCTGAAGAAAAATTTACCTTTAACTTGACGGCCTCTCTCCGGCTTCCGGTAAACAGTGAATTTTCATCGAAGTGCAAAGGGAAAGACCTGAGGGGGAAAGAAAGGATAATTTCAAACTGGAGTCCACCCATGAAAATACCACAAGGATTTTCAAGTTTTAAATAACACGGTTAAAAGAATTTAATTCATATCTGATTTCACAACGGATTTCTAGGAGACACTCAATGAAGCTTTAACTAAGACTATAAATTATTAGGATCTGGGAGACCCAGGTTCAAATCCCTACTCTGCCGTGACAACTCACTGGGTGACCTTGGGCAAGTCACACTCTCTCGGCCTAACCTACCTCACAGGGTTGTTGTGAAGATAAAATGGAGAAGAGAAGAACCACGTTGTGAGTCACTTTAGGTCCCCATCATGGAGAAAAGCAGGTGTAAGTATCTTTTCCTTTTCTCTTGTAACGGGACTGGCTTTATCAGTTTTTCCTGAGACCCCCTCACACATACACACACACACACACACACACATAAGAACATAAGAGAAGCCATGTTGTATCAGGCCAATGGCCCCTCCAGTCCAACACTCTGTGCCACATAAGAACGTAAGAGAAGCCATGTTGTATCAGGCCAATGGCCCCTCCAGTCCAACACTCTGTGTCACATAAGAACATAAGAGAAGCCATGTTGGATCAGGCCAGTGGCCCATCCAGTCCAACACTCTGTCACATAAGAACATAAGAGAAGCCATGTTGGATCAGGCCAGTGGCCCATCCAGTCCAACACTCTGTGTCACAGAAGAACATAAGAGAAGCCATGTTGGATCAGGCCAGTGGCCCATCCAGTCCAACACTCTGTGTCACATAAGAACAGAAGAGAAGCCATGTTGCATCAGGCCAGTGGCCCATCCAGTCCAACACTCTGTCACATAAGAACATAAGAGAAGCCATGTTGGATCAGGCCAATGGCCCATCCAGTCCAACACTCTGTGTCACATAAGAACATAAGAGAAGCCATGTTGGATCAGGCCAGTGGCCCATCCAGTCCAACACTCTGTGTCACAGAAGAACATAAGAGAAGCCATGTTGGATCAGGCCAATGGCCCATCCAGTCCAACACTCTGTGTCACATAAGAACATAAGAGAAGCCACGTTGGATCAGGCCAATGGCCCATCCAGTCCAACACTCTGTGTCACATAAGAACATAAGAGAAGCCATGTTGGATCAGGCCAATGGCCCATCCAGTCCAACACTCTGTGTCACATAAGAACATAAGAGAAGCCATGTTGGATCAGGCCAGTGTCTATGTCACACACACACCCCGACTGTAAGCTGCTCTTTGTTTTCACAAATCTCTCTTGGATTTCAGTATATTAAACCTGGTTAGTAGCTGATCCCAACTGAGACAGGTTGACAGGTTTCCAGCAAATAATTCACACATCCCGTAATACAAGCTTTTGCCTGCAGGATGAGCTCAAGGGGGATTGGACACAATCACTCACAAGACTTAATTCTTGTTCTCTGTAATAGCTCCACCTTTGAAATACAATTCTGCTGATTGAAAAACAGATGTGGTTCAGACTTTATCCCAAATTCCCCTCATTCTCCTACAAACCTCGTATTCTATTCCCCATCAGTGTGGTGTCCGGCCCTTTCAGACATGCATAAAAACCCAAGAGAAGCCATGTTGGATCAAGTCCAACACTTTTGTGTCACACAGTGGCCAAAACCCAGCTGCCCTCAGAAGGTCCACGAGTGGGGCCAAAACACTAGAAGCCCTTCCACTCTTGCCCCCCAAGCACCAAGAATACAGAGCATCTCTGCCCCAGACAGAGAGTTCCAACAATACGCTGTGGCTAATAGCCACTGGTGGACCTCTGGTCCATATGCTTATCCAATCCCCTCTTGAAGCTGCCCATGCTTATAGCCGCCACCTCCTGTGGCAGTGAATTCCACATGTTAATCACCCTTTGGGTGAAGAAGCACATCCCTTTATCCATTCCACCCCGACTGCTTAGCAATTTCATCGAGCATCCGTGCGTTCTTGCGTTGTGAGAAAGGGAGAAAAGGACTTCTTTCTCTGCCTTCTCTATCCCATGCATAATCTTGTAAATCCCCTGCACTTTCAAGCCGCTCCCAATGCGCTTAAGGGATCGCTGGCAAGTGGATTTTCCCATTTCGCCTGGTAAAATCCATTTGCAAAGTACACTGAACAGTAGACTGAAAGTGTTATCAAACATTTCAGGTTTTCACGGCTGGTAACATCATTCTCTCTCTCGGCTTGGCTTCGCGAACGAAGATTTAAGAAGGGTGCAATAGTCCACGTTTGCTGCAGGCTCGCTGGTGGCTGACAAGACCAATGTGGGACAGGCAGGTCCGGCCACAGTGGCTGCAGGGAAAAGTCTGATTTGGGGTTGGTGTTATAGCAGTGCGATTCTTCCTCAATCTCCTTTTGTCCTCAAGACCAGCTATGCGTGCGTTCTCAAAGGAAGAGACAGCCTGGTGGATGGTGTGCCTCCATGCTTTGCGATCTGAGGCTAGGTCAGACCACTGGTGATGGTTGATGTGACAGGTGCTAAGGGATTTCTTCAAGGAGTCCTTGTACCTCTTCTTTGGTGCCCCTCTATTTCGATGGCCGGTGGAGAGTTCGCCATACAGGGCAATCTTGGGAAGGCGGTGGTTTTCCATCCTAGAAATATGCCCTGCCCAGCGCAGCTGCGTCTTCAACAGCAGTGCCTCGATGCTGGTAACCTCTGCCCGCTTGAGGACTTCAGTGTTGGTCACAAAGTCACTCCAGTGGATGTTGAGGATGGTGCGAAGGCAGCGCTGATGAAAGCGCTCAAGGAGTCGCAGGTGATGACGGTATAAAATCCACGATTCGGAGCCATAGATGAGGGTTGTCATCACAACCGCTTTGTAAACATTGATCTTTGTGCCTTTTTTCAGATGCTTGTTGCTCCACACTCTTTTGTGCAGTCGGCCAAATGCACGGTTTGCCTTTGCCAGCCTGTTGTCAATCTCCTTGTTGATCTTGGCATCTGAGGAGATGATGCACCCCAGGTAGCTGAACTGCTGGACTGTCTTCAGAACTGATTCACCCACAGTGATGCAGGGAGGGTGATAATCTTCCTGGGGTGCAGGCTGGTGGAGAACTTCTGTCTTCTTCAGACTAACTTCTAGGCCGAATAGCTTGGCAGCCTCTGCAAAGCAGGACGTCATATGCTGCAGAGCTGATACCGAGTGGGAGACGAGTGCAGCATCATCAGCAAACAGTAGCTCTCGGATGAGTTTTTCCATTGTCTTGGAGTGTGCCTTTAGTCGCCTCAGGTTGAACAGGCTGCCATCGGTGCGATAGCGGATGTAGACACCATCGTCCTCATCTAGATCTACTGCGGCTCTTTGAAGCATCATGCTAAAGAAGATTGTAAAGAGAGTTGGCGCGAGAACGCAGCCTTGCTTTACACCTGTGCCTATTGGGAAGGGCTCCGAGAGGTCGTTGCAGTGTCTGACTTGACCTCGCTGGTCTTCGTGTAGCTGGATGATCATGCTGAGGAACCTTGGGGGACATCCTAAACGTTCCAAGATTTGCCACAGGCCTTTCCTGCTAACGGTATCGAAAGCTTTGGTAAGGTCGACAAAAGTCACATACAGACCCTTGTTCTGTTCCCTGCATTTCTCTTGGAGCTGCCTGAGAACAAATACCATGTCGGTGGTGCTCCTGTTAGCTCTGAAGCCGCACTGGCTCTCTGGGAGGAGTTCTTCTGCAATGGTGGGCACCAGTCTGTTCAGGAGTATTCTGGCAAGGATTTTGCCTGCGATGGAGAGCAGGGTTATCCCCCGGTAGTTGGAGCAGTCTGACTTTTCCCCTTTGTTCTTGTATAGGGTGATGATGATTGCATCGCGAAAGTCCTGTGGTAATTTGCCTTGTTCCCAGCAGGTGACAAGTACTTTGTGAAGTGAGCTATGTAGTACTGTGCCCCCATGCTTCCAGATCTCTGGTAACATCATTAGGGTTTGTAGAATCTTTCGGGCTCAAGTGCCGTGTTCTACTGGAGAAAGTTTTCCTTCCAGACGTTTCGTTCTCGGCTGCGGAGAACATCCTCAGTGGCGTTGCAGCCGGAGCCGGCGCTCTGACCTTCTTGGCTGCTGTGCATTGAGTGAGGCCAGGGCTGCTGGAGAGCTGCTATTTCTAGGCTGGAGAGCTGCTATTTCTAGACTGAAAGTGCATTATCCTGGATGTGTGAAAGTGCCCATGCTTATTTTAAAAAGGAAAATCAGAATTTTACGGGGGGGGGGGGAGTTTTACGGCAAGGAAAGCTGTATTCCGAAACCTGTTAGGCAGACGATGGCTTCAGATTTTTGGCCTTCTCTAACATTCTCATTGCGTTTCCCCGCCCCTTCCAACACTCCCCCCAGATGTCAACCATCGCGGCGCATACTTGATTAAATGGAGAATCTCCAACAAGAGACTCTTGACTTCTCTATCTCTGTCTTTGTCGCCTGTGAACAGCTGGAAATCCGGGCGCTCGAAGAAAGGCAGGACTTTGGAGAGGGCGCGGAGTTCGATCAAATAGATGAAGTAGAGGTTCTTCAGCCTCCTGGGGCCCTCGCCCTGCGTCAGGACTTCATCGAACCGCTGCTGGAACTCGGTCACGTTGTGACCCCACTGCTTCTTCGACCAAGTGTCTGGGAAAAGAAAAAGGCGTTATACTGTATTATAGCATTGGGAAAAGGTGCAGAAAAGGGCAACTAGAATGATTCAAGGGTTGGAACACTTGTCCATTCTGATACACAGGGCTTTTTTTTTTTTTGGTAGCAGGAACTTCTTTGCATATTAGGCCGCACCCATCCCCAATGTAGCCAATCCTCCTGGAGCTTGCAGTAGGCCCTGTGCTAAGAGCCGTGTAAGGAATTCTAGCAGGACCTCCTTTGCATATTAGGCCACACCCCAATGATGTAGCCAATCCTCCTGGAGCTTCCAGTAGGCCCTGGAAGAGGAGCCCTGTAAGGAATTCTAGCAGGACCTCCTTTGCATATGAGGCCACACCCCCTGATGTAGCCAATCCTCCTGGAGCTTCCAGTAGGCCCTGTATGAAGAGCCCTGTAAGGAATTCTAGCAAGACCTCCTTTGCATATTAGGCCACACTCCACTGATGTAGCCAATCCTCCTGGAGTTTCCAGTAGGCCCTGTACGAAGAGCCCTGTAAGGAATTCTAGCAGGACCTCCTTTGCATATTAGGCCACACCCCACTGATGTAGCCAATCCTCCTGGAGCTTCCAGCAGGCCCTGTACGAAGAGCCCTGTAAGGAATTCTAGCAGGACCTCCTTTGCATATTAGGTCACACACCCCTGATGTAGCCAATCCTCCTGGAGCTTGCAGTAGGCCCTGTCCGAAAAACCCTGTAAACCCTTGGAAGACTGGCTGCATCAGGGATGTGTGGCCTAATATGCAAAGGAGCTCCTGCTACAAAAAAACCCCTGCTGCTAAACCTGAGGACTCCAGAAGAGTTAACGATCAGTAAAACTGTTTAGAGCAGGGGTGGCCAAATTGCGGCTCAGGAATCACATGTGGCTCTTTCACACATATTGTGCGGCTCTCAAAGCCCCAACGGCCCAACTGGCCAGCTTGGAGAAGGCATTTCTCTCTTTAAATTGCTTCAAGCCAGTTGGTAGCTTGAAGAATGCATGTAACGTTAAAGTTGCTTTCTTTCCACCTCTCCATCCCCCACCTATTTGCCTTCCTTCCTTCCTTCCTTCCTTCCTTCCTTCCTTCCTTCCTTCCTTCCTTCCTTCCTTCCTTCCTTCCTAGAATCATAGAGTTGGAAGGGACCTCCAGGGTCATCTAGTCCAACCCCCTGCACACTGCAGGAAACCCACAAATACCTCCCCCTAAATTCACAGGATCTTCACTGCTGTCAGATGGCCATCTAGCCTCTGTTTCAAAAACTCCAAGGAAGGAGAGCCCACCACCTCCCGAGGAAGCCTGTTCCACTGAGGAACTGCTCTAACGGTCAGGAAGTTCTTCCTAAGGTTGAAACTTTTCTGATTTAATTTCAACCCATTGGTTCTGGTCCTACCTTCCGGGGCCACAGAAAACAATTCCACACCATCCTCTATATGACAGCCCTTCAAGTACTTGAAGATGGTGATCCTATCACCTCTCAGCCATCTCCTCTCCAGGCTAAACATCCCCAGCTCCTTCAACCTTTCCTCATAGGACCTGGGCTCCAGACCCCTCACCATCTTCCGTCGCCCTCCTCTGGACCTGTTCCAGCTTGTCTGTATCCTTCTTAAAATGTGGTGCCCAAAACTGAACACAATACTTTTACCAGAGCAGAGTAAAGCGATCCAATCACTTTAAGTGATCTGGACACTATACTTCTGTTGATACAGCCCAAAACTGCATTTGCCTTTTTAGCCGCCGCATCACACTGTTGACTCATGTTCAGCGTATGGTCCACTAAGACCCCTAGATCCTTTTTGCACATACTACTGCTAAGACGAGTCTCCCCCGTCCTATAACCATGGAGTGGATTTTTCCTACCTAAATGCAGAACTTTACATTTATCCCCGTTAAAATTCATTTTATTCCTTCCTTCCTCCCTTGGAGCTCTCAAACATCAGACATTCATGCCTTGTGGCTCTCAAACATCTGACTTTGCTCTGTGTGGCTCTTACGCTAAGTAAGTTAGGCCACCCCTAGTTTAGAGCCCGAAGACCTGTCAACTTCAAATTGCGGCTTGCCATTAATGAGCACGTGGCACCAAGACACCAATACTAACAGGCAAGGGACACAGCGCAGGGAATCCTACTTTGCATAAAGAAGAGGCTCCGCAACGTGGTATCCGTGGGAGCCACGGCATTAACAAACTGTTTTTAGAAAGTGGGTGGGGCCAGACAGGGCTCTTGCCCAGCGGGGATTCTGACTGCACGCTGGAGATTCGATTGGCTGTGCAGATTTTTAAGAGAGTTGATTTTACTACAGCCACCACAGCTACGTGTGAATCTTCACCGTGTGACTGGTTGTAAGCTACGGCAGCCATTTTGTGGCCGGCTCCACCTCCCGCAGCAGCCATTTTGTAGCAAAGGCGTCAGCGTTCCAAAGGGGATTGCCAGCTCAAAACATTTTGGGGGACAGTTGGCACAGAAAGTTCCATGTTCGATCCCTGGCGTCTTCCAGGAAGAGTCCAGATAAAACGTCAGCCTGAGGCTTTGGGGAGCCGCTGCCAGTTAGAGGTTAAGGCTAGACGGACAAAAAAAACTTCATGGGGACAAGGAACCCTGGTAGCAACGACGTTCTCTCCTTTCAGTCACAATGTCCCTCAGCAGGTACAGGGTTTCCCTGTCCAGAACCTCCATCTGTTCCCGCCAAAAAAGGATTTGTACACTCAGCGTTCCAAGCAGAAAGAGTTACAACCTTGAAGAAGGTACCTGGCGCTGAGATGAGTATTGATACTTGCATGGAGGCCAGAGATGAGCTTGTAGAAAGCCCGCTTCTCCACACACAGGCCTGCAAGAAGAGGAGAGAGGCTTTAATTTATTTATTAATTATAAAAGAGCCTATGCAATTCTGGCACGGGTGCTTGCGTCTGGCACACCAGGAACGGCTGTACTGTGGTTAAAAACAAAAACGGGTCTGTAGCAATGTTTCCTCTAAACCAGGGGTGTCAAACATACAGCCCGGGGGCCGAATCGGGCCCCTGGAGGGCTCATATCAGGCCCCCGGACAACGGTCTATTGTCTGCTTCCTTCTCCCTCTCTCTTGCTTCCTTCTGCATCTCAGCTTGGCCCAACGAGGTCTCATTTATGACAGACAAATGAGTTCCACACCTCTGCTCTAAGCTGTGGAGTCTTGTGAACAAAAATTCTGCTACATTAGCTACTGGCATTAAAGCTGTGAGCTGCTGAATAAATTCGTTTGCTCAGGGGCCATTTCCCTTGAGCTAAGAAATATTTGTGAGTTGGAGGCTAAAAAAGCGGAGAGCTAGCTCACGGGAACGCAGAGGGGACGCTGCTCTGCAGGTTCTTAGGAGGGGACGCCAGCATCCATACCTCATACCCTGGCCACTATCAATGAAAGACAAGTTTGAGGTTTGGGTAGGGCTTTTTTGGTTAGGAAAAAGCCCAGCAGGAACTCATTTGCATATCAGGCCACACACCCCGACATCGCCGTTGTTTCACATAGGGCTTTTCTGAAGAGAAGGCCAAACAGGAACTCATTTGCATATTAGGCCACACACCCCCTATGCCAAGCCAGCAGGAACTGCACTCCTGTGCATTCCTGCTCCAAAAAAAACCCCTGGGTTTGGGGCAGACTTTGGATAGAAACAGGATAGGATGTCACACCTCGGTTTCCATGTTGATCTGGACAATCCATCTCTCTCTGCCTATTGTGGTGCCCAGCAAGTGTTTAGGGCCTGATGCCGATTTTGCTCTGGAGAGCTTCTGACTGAGCACTGGGGATTTGAAAAATGTCTCTTGGGCACCAGCAGCCACCGCAGCACAAAAAAACTGCACTGTGGGAGCGGAGAGGAGCTATGTGGCTAGCTCCGCCTCCTGCGGCTGCCACTGTATGCTGGCTCCACCTCTTTTGGCAGCCATTTTGTGGATGCGCCAACCATGCTCTGACAGAATTCCTAACACGCCAGCAGGTTCACAAGGTTGGGGACTCATGCTCTACACCTCAGGAGTGGCCAAAATGCGGCTCAGGAGCCACATGTGGCTCTTTCGCACATATTGTGTGGCTCTTGAAACCCCCACCTCCGCATAGGACAGCTTGGAGAAGCCATTTATCTCTTTAAATCACTTCTCCAAGCCAAGCCAGCCAGCGGCTTGGAGAATTGCTTTCTTTCTACCTCTCCCTCCCCCCTCCCCTTTCTTCCTTCTTTCCTGTCTTGCGGCTCTCAAATGTCTGACGTTTCTTCTATGTGGCTCTTACATTAAGCAAGTTTGGTCACCCCCTGCTCCGCCTGATCTGTCTCCTTGGCTGGCCGTTCTTCCAGAAGCAAAAAACCAGGGAGAAAAGAGTGGCACGAGATGGTAGGTAGTACCAATCATGACTAATGGCGTGCGCTGTAAACTTGGCAAGTTAAGGACACAAACACCCATTTCAGCCAAGGCACTTCCAGACAATCCGGTAAGACAGCCAAGAGGTTGACATTTTCTGCAGTCGGTCAACAATAGCAAAATAACACAGAAAACCTGGTTACCTTCCAACCAGCTGTAAAACATGTTCCCTGAAAATAAGCACACAAAAAAGAGAAATCATGAAGATCAAGACACAATGACAGCTGTTAGAGGAAAAAGAAGAATTGCAGATTTATACCCCGCCATCCTCTCTGAATCAAGAGACTCAGAGCGGCTTACAATCTCCTTTCCCTTCCTCCCCCACAACAGACAATCTGTGAGGTGGGTGGGGCTGAGAGGGCTCTCACAGCAGCTGCCCTTCCAAGGACAGAGTCTCAGAGCAGCCTACAATCTCCTTTCCCTTCCTCCCCCACAACAGACACCCTGTGTGGTGGGTGGGACTCAGAGGGCTCCCCCAGCAGCTGCCCTTTCAAGGACAGTCTCAGAGCGGCCTACAATCCCCTTTCCCTTCCTCCCTCACAACAGACACCCTGTGAGGTGGGTGGAGCTGAAAGGGCTCTCCCAGCAGCTGCCCTTCCAAGGACAGAGTCTCAGAGCGGCCTACAATCTCCTTTCCCTTCTTCCCCCTCAACAGACACCCTGTGAGGTGGGTGGGGCTGCAGAGGGCTCTCCTAGCAGCTGCCCTTTAAAGGACACTCAGAGCCACTCACAATCTCCTTTCCCTTCCTCCCCCACAACAGACACCCTGTGAGGTGGGTGGGGCTAAGAGAGCTCTCACAGCAGCTGCCCTTTCAAGGACAACCTCTGCCAGAGCTATGACTGACCCAAGGCCATTCCAGCAGGTGGCCAGTGGAGGAGTGGGTGGGGCTGAGAGGGCTCTCACAGCAGCTGCCCTTTCAAGGACAACCTCTATGGCTGTCCCAAGACCATTCCAGCAGCTGCCAAGGAGTGGGGAATCAAACCCGGTTCTCCCAGATAAGAGTCCGCGCACTTCACCACTACACCAAACTGGCTCTCGCAGTCGCAACGGCTGCCCTTTCCGTTGAGGGAACTCCCAGAAGCAGTCCCCAAAAGCAGTGCCTCCTTCACTCCCCCCCACCCAAAGAGATTACAGTGAATAGGGCTCTCCCCCTCCATGGGTTGATCCTTCCCCGTCTGAAGAAGTGAGCAGTGACTCACAAAAGTTTGCCCCCTGCCACAAATGTGACTACTCTTTAAGGTACTATTGGACTCTTGGTCTTTTCTGCTGCCCCAATCAAAAATACACTCACCTTCATCTTCTCCTGGAGCCAAGCCAAATTGAAAGAGAGAGAGAGAGAGAGAGAGAGAATGTTACCAGTCACTACAATTTATACTCAACGGCTTTCTGAAATTTATTTCCTAAACATCTCTAGTATTCATCTAGACCGGGGGTAGGGAACGTTGGCTCTCCAGATGTTTTTTTTTGCCTACAACTCCCATCAGCCCCAGCCATTGGCCATATTGGCTGGGGCTGAAGGGAGTTGTAGGCAAAAAACCATCCGGAGAGCCAACGTTCCCTACCTCTGATCTAGACCCAAGCTTCCACCTGACAAATTCTCTGCCCGAGCAAATCAAGTTTTGCTCCAAGGAAAAACAAAAGTTGGGTGCCGCAGCCAGCATGGTTAATGCAAACCTGTCTTATTTTGTGTAATGTAATTAGAATTCGCAAATCAAGGGGAGGGCAAAGAACAGTTTGGGGCACTGGTGCCCATTTCTGCCCTACTAATGGATACCCCTTTCTGGCTTCTGCAATTTCATCAGGCAAATGCTCCAGCTCTTTTTAGCAATCAAGAGAACTAGATCCTTACTTAGATCAGGGGTGTCAAACGTGCAGTTCGGGGGCCGAATCAGGCCCTTGGAGGGCTCCTATCAGGCCCCCGAGCAACTGGCTGTCATCTGCTTCCTTCTCTCCCTCACTCTTGCTTCTTTCTGTGTAACAGCTTGCTTTGCAAGGCTTGCCAAGACTCTATTTTCTCCATTGGCTGAAGCTCCTCCCTTGGGGAGGACGGGGTGAGGAATAGCTTTGCCAGACTCTCTCAATCGCACAGCAGAACTACTGAGCCAAGCCTCTCTTCCTTCTATTGGCTGAGGCTCCTCCCCCTCCTGGTCCCCTGGGGAAGGAAGGAAAGAGCCAGAGGCTTCCTTTGCCCAGTTCCCTGGATCCCATGGGTGAAATACAAAGAGAGCACCTTTAAGATCAATGAGTGCTAACATTTTAAGCCATGTTTTAAATTTGTTAAAAATATGTATTTTGTTTGTGTTCTTTATAAAATTTATATCTCTGCTTCCTAATCTTAAAAGGAACACACATGGCCCAGCCCAACCCAACATGACCCAGCCCCTCAAGGTCTCATTTATGTCAGGTCCTGGCCCCATAAACAAATGAGTTCAACACCCCTAGATAGATCAAGATGGATCACTGCCATGTTTGTCTGTCCGTAGCAGTAAAAAAAGAACAAGTCCCCAGTAGCACCGTACAATCGTAGAGTGGAAGGGACTCAGGGTCACGTAGTCCAACCCCCCTGCACAATGCAGGAACTTCACAAAGACCTCCCCCTTAATTCACAGGATCTCATTGCTGTCAGATGGCCATCTAGCCTCTGTTTCAAACCCTCCAAGGAAGGAGAGCCCACCACCTCCCCAGGAGGAAGCCTGTTCCACTGAAGAACCACTCTAACTCACAAACACCTCCCCTTAAATTCACAGGATCGTCATTGCTGTCAGATGGCCATCCAGCCTCTTCAAACCTCCAACGAAGGAGAGCCCACCAGTTCGCAAGGAGGAAGCCTGTTCCACTGAGGAGTCGCTCTAAACTCACAAACCCCTCCCCCTAATTCACAGGTTCTTCATTGCTGTCAGATGGCCATTTAGCCTCTGTTTAAAAACCTCCAAGGAAGGAGAGCCCACCACCTCCCGAGGAAGCCTGCTCCACTGAGGAACCGCCTCTAAACTCACAAACCCCTCCCCCTAAATTCACAGGATCTTCATTGCTGTCAGATGGCCCTCTAGCCTCTGTTTCAAAACCTCCAAGGAAGGAGAGCCTACCACCTCCCAAGGAAGCCTCTTCCACTGAGGAATCACTCTAACAGTCATAGAATCATAGAATCGTAGAGTGGGAAGGGCCCTCCAGAGTCGTCTAGTCCAACCCCCTGCACAATGCAGGAACTTCACAAAGATCTCCCCACGCACATACATTTCCAGTGACCCCTGCTCCAGGCCCAGAAGACGGCAAAAATCTCCACGATCCTTGGCCAAACTGGCTTGGGAAACATCGCTTACTGACCTTAAAGTGGCAATCAGTATTTTCCTAACAAAGTTTTTGGCAGGGTTATCTGAAGAAGTGAGCAGCGACTCCAAAAGCTCACACTCTGCACCAATAACTTTCTTATGAAGAAAGGTTAAAACGCTTGGGGCTCTTTAGCTTGGAGAAACGTCGACTGCGGGGTGACATGATCGAGGTTGACAAGACGATGCATGGGATGGAGAAAGTAGAGAAAGAAGTCCTTTTCTCTCTTTCTCACAATACAAGAACTCGTAGGCATTTGATGAAATTGCTGAGCAGTTGGGTTAGAACGGATAAAAGGAAGTACTTCTTCACCCAAAGGGGGATTAACATGTGGAATTCACTGCCACAGAAGGTGGTGGCAGCTACAAGCATAGCCAGCTTCAAGGGGGGATTGGATTAAAAATATGGAGCAGAGGTCCATCAGTGGCTATTAGCCACAGTATGTGTGTGTGTTGTATATATATATATATATATATATGTGTGTGTGTGTGTGTGTGTGTGTATACACACACACACATATATTGGCCTGTGTGTGACACAGAGTGTTGGACTGGATGGGCCATTGGCCTGATCCAACATGGCTTCTCTTATGTTCTTATGTGACACAGAGTGTTGGACTGGATGGGCCACTGGCCTGATCCAACATGGCTTCTCTTATGTTCTTCTGTGACACAGAGTGTTGGACTGGATGGCCATTAGCCTGATCCAACATGGCTTCTCTTAGGTTCTTAGCCTTTAAGGCGCTACCGGACTCGTTCTTTCCTACTGTTAGATCCTTACTGATTCCATTAAGAAATTTCGGCTTCTACACAACCTGGCTTCAGCAGCCAGTGATACATTCTCAGGTGTGTTTTTCTGGCGCTCCCGAAAAATCTCAACACGCATCTAGCCTTTTCCATAATGTTCATCTCCCCGATCCTTCTGACACTTTGCCCCAAATGCAAAAATCTTTTTAAAAATCTCATTTTACCAACACTGCAGCCCAAACCGTTCTGTGTAAACCAAGACACATTCAATGCATTCCAAAGAATCTTAATTTCTGACCCCACCCATTTTGGGGGCACAGAGTGGAGCAGCTGCCCCTCCAACCCCACCCCCAATATCTACCCCAAAGAGCCTTCTGTTCATTGAGAATACCAGCAGCTCCCAGAATACCAAGCCGGAAGATTACCTCTGCCAGAAGCCAAGGGATTCAAAGGCCTTTTTACAGACTGGGGTCTAGGGGAGAAAGGAAAACATTTATTCATTAAGATCCAGCTGTGTTGGTCTGAAGTAGCAGAACAAAGGAGGAGCACCTTTAAGACCAACAAAGTTTTATTCAGAATGGAAGCTTTCCATGACCCTGAATACTAACTCACTGCCCATTTTCTCTATATTTAGGACCGCTTGCCATTCCATCCTGTTGTCTGATGGTGTGCTTAGAGCACACGAAAGCTTGAACAAAACTTTGTTGATGATGAGATTGGATATATATCCCGCCCTCCACTCTGAATCTCAGAGTCTCAGAGCGGCTCACAATCGCCTTTCCCTCCCCCACAACAGACACCCTGTGAGGTGGGTGGGGCTGAGAGGGCTCTCACAGCAGCTGCCATTTCAAGGACAGAGTCTCAGAGCGGCTCACAATCTTCTTTCCCTTCCTCCCCACAACAGACACCCTCTAAGATGGGTGGGGCTGGAGAGGGCTCTCCCAGCAGCTGCCCTTCCAAGGACAGAGTCTCAGAGCGGCTCACAATCTTCTTTCCCTTCCTCCCCACAACAGACACCCTGTAAGATGGGTGGGGCTGGAGAGGGCTCTCCCAGCAGCTGCCCTTTCAAGGACAGAGTCTCAGAGCGGCCTACAATCTCCTTTCCCTTCCTCCCCCACAACAGACACCCTGTGAGGTGGGTGGGGCTGGAGAGGGCTCTCACAGCAGCTGCCCTTCCAAGGACAGAGTCTCAGAGCGGCCTACAATCTCCTTTCCCTTCCTCCCCCACAACAGACACCCTGTGAGGTGGGTGGGGCTGGAGAGGGCTCTCACAGCAGCTGCCCTTCCAAGGACAGAGTCTCAGAGCGGCTCACAATCTCCTTTCTCTTCTCCCCCACAACAGACACTCTGTGAGGTGGGTGGAGCTGGAGAGGGCTCTCACAGCAGCTGCCCTTTCAAGGACAGAGTCTCAGAGCGGCCTACAATCTCCTTTCCCTTCCTCCCCCACAACAGACACCCTGTGAGGTGGGTGGGGCTGGAGAGGGCTCTCACAGCAGCTGCCCTTCCAAGGACAGAGTCTCAGAGCGGCTCACAATCTCCTTTCCCTTCCTCCCCCACAACAGACACTCTGTGAGGTGGGTGGAGCTGGAGAGGGCTCTCACAGCAGGTGCCCTTTCAAGGACAGAGTCTCAGAGTGGCCTACAATCTCCTTTCCCTTCCTCCCCCACAACAGACACCCTGTGAGGTGGGTGGGGCTGGAGAGCGCTCACAGCAGCTGCCCTTTCAAGGACAAGCTCTGCCAGAGCTATGGCTGACCCAAGGCCATGCTAGCAGGTGCAAGTGGAGGAGTGGGGAATCAAACCCGGTTCTCCCAGATAAGAGTCCGCACACTTAACCACTACACCAAACTGGCTCTCCGTTGGCCTTAAGGGTGTTAATTGACTCCTCCTTTTTTCTATTTATTTATTAAAATATGTATAATCTTGCCTTTC
Organism: Heteronotia binoei; assembly: GCF_032191835.1. NCBI lineage: Eukaryota > Metazoa > Chordata > Lepidosauria > Squamata > Gekkonidae > Heteronotia > Heteronotia binoei. Next base: position 8,310,229 of record NC_083243.1, on the reverse strand, counting down.
TTTGTGGTTCAAGGCAACTGACAATAAGAGTTTAACACATTTCTCGTTGGAAGCAAAAATAAAACAGCAACACCAAAGTCTCCCCTCCCTCCCCTCTTTAAATATGCCTGCCACTCTCTCTCTCACACACACACACACACACCCAGCCCTGGTGAACAGGCAGACTCTGTAGCACCTCCTGAAGATCTCCAGGGAGGGGGAACTCGTCTGTTCTTCACGGAGCCCCTTCACAGAGGATGGAGAAGGCCTGTTATTGGATCTCTTATACTGTTGGATCAAATTGTATTCTATATTTCATAATCCGCCTTGCGCCTCAGCAAGAAAGGCGGGCTATTGAGCAAACAAATAAATAAACATTTCAAAAACCTGGATCGAGCGCCTCACAAAAGGAAAGCTAAGATGGCGGCTGTCTCATCAACCTGCCGATCGAGGCCTCGGCAGCTTCCAGAAACTTCTCCAGCAAACTACCCGCCCCACCCCCACCCCCCCAAGCAAACAAAGTCATAGATTCAAGTCCAGTAGAACTTTGGAGACCAGCAAGATTTCTGGGATAAAAGCTTTCAAGAGTCAACGCTTCCTTGTCAGACTCTCAAACAAAAGCTCAGTCCCAAAAAAACTTAAAAAAAAATATTTTTTTGTGTGTGAGTATTGTGCGTGTGCGTGTCTGGAAATCATAGCTGACTTCTGGCGACCTCCACTGGGGCTTGGCATTCAGAGAGGTGGCTGAATAAGCCTGCCCCTGCCCTCAACTGCTGGTATTCCTTGGAGGTCTCCCATCCAAGTAGCTGCCAGAGTCACTCTGCTTAGCTTCCAAGATCTGATGAGACCAGGTCAGGACATCCCCCAAAAACTTTTGTGTCTCTCAGGTACTACTGACTTGAATCTACCTTTCTACTCAGTGCAGTCCAACATGGCTGCTGTTTGAAACCATCTTCAGTGGGATTCATGGATATAAATGCCCACAAGGTGCAGTGAAACAACCATGAAGAGCAATCACGGTTATAGAGCAGGGAGGGCCAAACTTGCTAAACAGAAAAGCCACAGTGATAAATGTCAGATGTTTGAGCGATTAAGAAGAAGATGATATTGGATTTAGATTTATATTCCGCCCTGTACTCTGAATCTCAGAGTCTCAGAGCAGCTTACAATCTCCTCTACCGCCCCCCCATTCCACAACAGACACCCTGTGAGATGTGTGGGACTGAGAGAGCTCTTACAGCAGGCTGCCCTTATCAAGGGCAACCTCTGCCAGAGCTATGGCTGACCCAAGGCCATTCCAGCAGGGGCAAGTGGAGGAGTGGGGGAATCCAACCCAGTTCTCCCAGATAAGAGTCAGCGCACTGAACCACTACACCAAACTGGCTCTTAAGATCAGATGTAGGAAGGGAGGAGGGAAGAAGGAAGGAGGGAGGAAAGGAAAGAAGGAAGGAAGGAGGAAGGAAGGAAGGAGGGAGGGAAGGAAAGGAAAGGAAAGAAGGAAGGAAGGAACGGAGGGAGGGAAGGAAGAAGGAAGGAAGGAAGAAGGAGGGAGGGAAGGAAAGGAGGAAGGAAAAAAGGAAGGAGGGAAGGAAAGAAGAAAGGAGGGAGGGAAGGAAAGAAGGAAGGAGGGAGGGAAGGAAAGAAGGAAGGAGGGAGGGAAGGAAGGAAGGAGGGAGGGAGGGAAGGAAAGAGGGAAGGAAGGAAAGAAGAAAGGAAGGAGGGAGGAAAGGAAAGAAGGAAGGAAAGAAGAGAGGAAGAGAGAGGAAGGAAAGAGGGAAGGAAGGAAAGAAGAAAGGAGGAGGGAAGGAAGGGAAGGAAGGAAGGAAGGAGGGAGGGAAGGAAGGAAGGAGGGAGGGAAGGAAAGGAAGGAAGGAGGGAGGGAGGGAAGGAAGAAAGAAGGGAGGGAAGGAAGGAGGGAAGGAAGGAAGGAAGGAGGGGAGGGAAGGAAGGAAGGAGGGAAGGGAAGGAAGGAAGGAAGGAAGGAAGGAAGGAAGGAAGGAAGGAAGAAGGAAGGAAGGAAGGAAGGAAGGAAGGAAGGAAGGAAGGAAGGAGGAAGGAAGGAAGGAAGGAAGGAAGGAAGGAAGAAGGGAGGGAAGGAAGGAAGGGGTGTAAGAAAGCAACTTCAAATGTGTTCTCCAAGCCAGCTGATGGGGCAGTGGGGGCTTCAAGAGCCACACTGTATGTGTGAAAGAGCCACAGTTTGGCCACCCCTGTTACAGAGCAGCTGCAAAGAAGAGCAGAATCTGCCCCCTTGCAGGCACGTACTTGAAGCAGTTTTCTTCATAAATGCTGTTCAGATCTTCCAGGCATCGGGCCCTTTGTAACCAGTGTAGCGCTCGGGATTGAGCAGGAGGTCCACATACTCCGCCTCGGGGGACTGGGATATCTAGGAAGGGAAGACATCCCCGGTCAGAGACAGACATCTTTGGCAGCGCCTGAGGGCACCCACACAGCAAGCAGATTGAAGCCAGGACGAGCCCCATTACAGAGACCTTATGTGGGGGTGTCGAACTCATCTGTTATGAGGGCTGGATCTGGCAAAAATGAGACCTTGTCGGGCCAGGCCGTGGTGAGCCATAAAATGTAATGCCAGGTAGCGGAAACATAAACTTTATAAAGGAGACAGACAAACACAATTAAAGGGTTTTTTTTAACTTAAAGCATGCTTAAAGACCAGAACTCTTGCAATATTTTGTTTATTTCTTTGATAACTGACGCCTCTTGCTCGGAATTATTGCCTCAAAATCTGGAGACAGTGTCTGTGCTGTAGCAATCCTGAGTATGCTGTTCAGGTGTTATTTGGATATGCGTCTGTAAGCTGCAAACCTACTTTTGGTTTACTGACATTCATGACAGAAATCTCATGGCCAATGCTTCAAGCCTAAGACCCAGAGGAAAACATGAAGCGGCTGGGCATTGCGAGCTTTTGTACATCAGTTGTTTCACAGTGCCGGTCAGCCAGATGGAGAAAACCGAGATTGTGCTCTGTGGCTTGATTGAGCAAGCTAGCAAAACAAGCTGTGAGGGAGAAGGAAGCAAAGGGAGAAGGAAGCAGACAACAGTCACTTGCGGGCCTGACAGGAGCCCTCTGGGGGCCTGCTCCAGTCACGGGCGGCAGGTTTGACACCCCTGCCTTACGGCCATTTGGAGAAATCACTGGATTGTATTCTGGCACTCCAGTCAAGCCACCGTGGCACCCATATGTTCCCCAAAGAGCACTGAGATCTAGCTCTCAGAATCTTCTAACAATCCCTGGGCCAAGAGAGGCTAGACTGAAGACAACCAGGGAGCAAGCTTCTCGGTAATGGCCCCTCGATGGTGGAATCATCTTCCAGAGATGGTACGAGCCTGCGGGACTTGAATCAATTCCACAGGGCTTGTAAAACATTTCTTTTCCAGCTGGCTTTTGAGACAGAACCTGGCTAATCTGATGTGTAGCTATTTAGCCATCTTGTGGATATTACAACTTACAGTATTTTTATAGCACCTATTTTTATCTATTTTATTCATTTTAAATTATTATGTAATTAACTATATCTAATAATTGTTATTTATATTGTTTTATCTAAATCATGAATTTCCATGTCTGTGAGCCGCCCTGAGGCCCGCCTCTGGCGGGGGAGGCGGGATATAAAAATAATTTATTATTATTATTATTATTATCCTCCTGCCCAAAGTGCTTTCCTCTGACATAAAGAGGCCCTGGGAAGCGAAAGTTGAGCAAGGGGATAACCAGAGTCCGAGGGAAAGGGGGGTTCAGCAGAGGCAGACAGGTGAGAGCCCTCTCAGCCCCACCCACCTCACAGGGGCAGACAGGGGAATGAGAGATCTCTTCTATGGCAAATTGACGAGGCTCCCTGTCTCGCTTCTCCCCTCCCTTTTCGCACAGAGATTAGGGTTGTTACGGGAAAGGAATTTCTTTTCCAAAATTCATTCTTTTTTTTTTAGGCACTGCTATCAATCCTCTTATTCTCTTTTTTGAAGAAGAATTTCTCTTTGATTTCTCCCTGTAGTAGGGAAAACCAGCCGTAAAGAAAACTGAAACATCAGTCTTTGCAGTTGCTTTACATACCACGCCACAGGGTGGCGCTCTGGCAGGAGGACAGGAAGGTTTGGGAAGGCAGCGAAATCCAAAATGTTTGCCAAACCTCTCTTCCTGCCTCTCTCCTCTCCTCCCTTCAAATTCTTTCTTTGATCAACCTGGAATTGATTAGAAACTGCCTCCCAATTCCTTAAAAGAGGGGTCCCCAACCCCGGTACCGGTCCGTGGCCTGTTAGCAACCGGGCCGTGAGTTGTATAAATATTTCATTATATATTACAATGTAGAAGTAGTAGTAGTAGTAATAACAATACAACACTGGATTTATATCCCGCCCTCCACTCCGAATCTCAGAGCGGCTCACATCTCCTTTACCTTCCTCCCCCACAACAGACACCCTGTGAGGTGGTGGGGCTGAGAGGGCACTCCAGCAGCTACCTTTCCAAGGACAGAGTCTCAGAGCAGCCTACAATCTCCTTTCCATTCCTCCCCCACAACAGACACCCTGTGAGGTGGGTTGGGCTGAGATGGCTCTCCCAGCAGCTGCCCTTCCAGGGACAGAGTCTCAGAGCGGCCCACAATCTCCTTTCCCTTCCTCCCCCACAACAGACACCCTGTGAGGTGGGTGGAACTGGAGAGGGCTCTCACAGCAGCTGCCCTTTCAAGGACAGAGTCTCAGAGCAGCCTGCAATCTCCTTTCCCTTCCTCCCCCACAACAGACACCCTGTGAGGTGGGTGGGGCTGAGATGGCTCTCCCAGCAGCTGCCCTTCCAAGGACAGAGTCCTCAGAGCAGCTCACAATCTCCTTTCCCTTCCTCCTCCACCACAGACACCCTGTGAGAGTGGGTGGGGCTGAGAGGGCTCTCCCAGCAGCTGCCTTCCAAGGACAGAGTCTCAGAGGCGGCCTACAATCTCCTTTCCTTTCCTCCCCCACAACAGACACCCTGTGAGGTGGGTGGGGCTGGAGAGGGCTCTCACAGCAGCTGCCCTTCCAAGGACAGAGTCTCAGAGCAGCTCACAATCTCCTTTCCCTTCCTCCTCCACCACAGCACACCCTGTGAGGTGGTGGGGCTGAGAGGGCTCTCCCAGCAGCTGCCTTTCCAAGGACAGAGTCTCAGAGCGGCCTACAATCTCCTTTCCTTTCCTCCCCCACAACAGACACCCTGTGATGTGGGTGGGGCTGGAGAGGGCTCTCACAGCAGCTGCCCTTTCAAGGACAGAGTCTCAGAGCAGCTCACAATCTCCTTTCCCTTTCTCCCCCGCAACAGGCACCCCCGTGAGGTGGGTGGGGCTGAGAGACAGGGTTGCCACTAAAATTTAATTTTGCATTTCCCTGACTTTTCCTGACCAACATTTGTCAATTTCCCTGACCACCATTCAAATATAACAGGGGTCTTCACCCCTGGTCCGTGGCCTGTTAGCACCGGGCAGTGAGTTGTATAATTGTTTCATTATATATTACAATGTAATAGTAGTAATAATAATAATAAGAAGAAGAAGACAACATTGAATTTATATCCTGCTCTCCACTCCGAATCTCAAAGTCACTCACGATCTCCTTTATCTTCTCCCCACAGAACAGACACCCTGTGAGTGGGGTGGGGCTGAGAGAGCTCTCACAACAGCTGCCTTTTCAAGGACAACTCCTGTGAGAGCAATGACTGACCCAAGGCCATTCCAACAGCTGCAAGTGGAGGAGTGGGGAAACCTGGTTTTCCCAGATAAGAGTCTGAACACTTACCTTATATTTCGGACCATAAGACGCACTTTCAGAGCTGGAGCAGGCAGACAGGCACGGAGGAAGCACCCGCCCCCCTCTGCAAACCCAGTGCTTCGCGAGCGCCAGCTGTGGAGGGGGCAGCGTGCTTCCTCCATGCCTGTCTGCCTGGCTCCAGCTCTGATGCTTAAAGCAAGCGCCAGGATCGCTCCCTCCGCCCTCCGATCCCAGCGCTTGCTTTAAGCATCAGAGCTGGAGCCAGGCAGACAGGCACGGAGGAAGCACGCTTCCCCCCTCCACAGCTGGCGCTCGCGAAGCGCTAGGTTTGCAGAGGGGGCGGGTGCTTCCTCCGTGCCTGTCTGCCTGGCTTCAGCTGTGATGCTTAAAGCAAGCGCCGGGATCGGAGGGCGGAGGGAGAGATCCTGGCGCTTGCTGTAAGCATCAGAGCTGGAGCCAGGCAGACAGGCATGGAGGAAGCACGCTGCCCCCTCCGCAGCCGGCACTCGCAAAGCGCTGGGTTTGCGGTGGGGGCAGCGTGGAGTGATCCCAGCGCTTGCTGGAAGAAGCTGGAGCCAGGCAGGCAGGCGCGGGGGAAGCGCCGGGATCAGAGGCAGAGGCGGCGGATCGCCCCCCAGGAGGAAGGTGCGTCCTATGGTCCGGAACGTCTTCCGGTAACCACTGCACCAGAATAAAGTGCACAATTGTATCATCCCCAAACCATCCCCCCTCCCCCCAATCTGCGGAAAAATGGCCTTCCACACAACTGGTCCCTGGTGCCAAAAAGGTTGGAGACCTCTGGGCTAACCTGCCACACAGGATTGTTGTGATAAAACGGAGGAAAGGCGAACGAGGCGAGCATCTTTGAGTCTCCTCTGGGTAGAAAACAGGCTGTGATTATTTAAGTAAATAAAAAAAACCGGAATGCTGTTATAACAGCAAGGAGGACTTTTTAAAAAAATAATCCTTTTAATAGAAAACTCAAGAAGGTAGATAAGCGTCTGTCAAGTCATGCAATGTAGAGTATCGAAAGATACCCGGACCATGGGTGCCATAACATGCAATGCCAGGTAGCAAAGATATCAACTTTATAGAGGAAGAAGAAGACATTGGATTTCTATTCCGCCCTCCACTCAAGAGTCTCAGAGCAGCTCACAATCTCCTCCCCCTTCCTCCCCCACAACAGACACCCTGTGAGATGGGTGGGGCTGAGAGAGCTCTCTTACAAGCTGCCCTTTCAAGGACAACTCCTGCGAGAGCTATGGCTGACCCAAGGCCATTCCAGCAGGTGCAAGTGGGGAATCAAACCCGGTTCTCCCAGATAAGAGTCCGCACACTTAACCACCACACTAAAACAAAGTGCACAATTGCATCATCCCGAAATCTTGCCCCCACCACCCCTGCCGAGTCCAGGGAAAAATTGTCTTCCACAAAACCGGTCCCTGGTGCCAAAAAGGTTGGGGACCGCTGCCTTAAAAGAAGGGAAAGAAATGGTTGGGATTTCAGGGAGAATTTGAGTAAAGAACTGACTTGCTTCAAGCATACCTCTAAAGTACAGAGAAAGCCAGCTGGGCAACGCGCCAGCTCTCTCACAGCCTCACCCAGAGCTCCCAAAAGCCCCTTCTTTCAGACCTGAGCCCCGTCTTAAATGTAGCTATAATACCAAACACAACTGAACCCCAACAATACCATCCGCTTCGCAAAAGCTGTCTGCAGAATCGTCGTGCTGGGTCCATTGCCGTACGGCCTCCACCGTTTTCTCACTGCAAAGGGAAGAAGAAACTATCGGTTGCTATGATATCCCTGGGACAGATGCGCAGAATCATGGAGTCCTACAGTTAGAAGGTCCCTTAAAGGTCATCTAGTCCAGCTCATCCCAATTTGTGCAGGAAACCTAACCCACTCCTGACAGATGGCTGTGTGAGAGCCAGTTTGGCGTAGTGGTTAGATGTGCAGACTCCTATCTGGGAGAACCAGGTTTGATTCCCCACTCTTCCACTTGCACCTGCTGGCATGGCCTTGGGTCAGCCATAGCTCTCGCAGGAGTTGTCCTTGAAAGGGCAGCTTCTGGGAGAGCTCTCCCAGGCCCACCCAGCTCACAGGGTGTCTGTTGAGGGGGAAGAAGATAAAGGAGATTGTAAGCCACTCTGAGTCTCTGATTCAGGGAGAAGGGAGGGGTATAAATCTGCAATTCTTTTTCTTCAACTCTGCTTGAAATCGCCAGTGGGTGGGGCTGAGAGGGCTCTCACAGCAGCTGCCCTTTCAAGGACAACCTCTACCAGAGCTATGGCTGACCCAAGGCCATTCCAGCAGGTGCAAGTGGAGGAGTGGGGAATCAAACCTGGTTCTCCCAGAAAAGAGGAGGAGGAGGAGGAGGAGGAGGAGGAGGAGGAGGAGGAGGAGGAGGAGGAGGAGGAGAAGGAGAAGGAGAAGGAGAAGGAGAAGGAGAAGGAGAAGGAGAAGGAGAAGGAGAAGGAGAAGGAGAAGGAGAAGGAGAAGGAGAAGGAGAAGGAGAAGAAGAAGAAGAAGAAGAAGAAGAAGAAGAAGAAGAAGAAGAAGAAGAAGAAGAAGAAGAAGAAGAAGAAGAAGAAGAAGAAGAAGAAGAAGAAGAAGAAGAAGAAGAAGAAGAAGAAGATGATATTGGATTTATATCCCGCCCTCCACTCCGAAGAGTCTCAGAGCGGCTAACAATCTCCTTTACCTTCCTCCCCCACAACAAACACCCTGTGAGGTGAGTGGGGCTGGAGAGGGCTCTCACAGCAGCTGCCCTTTCAAGGACAACCTCTGCCAGAGCTATGGCTGACCCAAGGCCGTTCCAGCAGGTGCAAGTGGAGGAGTGGGGAATCAAACCCGGTTCTCCCAGATAAGAGAGCTATGGCTGACCCAAGGCCATTCCAGCAGGTGCAAGTGGAGGGGTGGGGAATCAAACCCGGTTCTCCCAGATAAGAGTCCGCACACTTAACCACTGCACCAAACTGGCTCTCCAAGTGAGTCGTTGACTCTGGAGCCGTAGAGAACAAGGCCATGGCCTTGCCCAGGTGAAAGCCCTTTCCGTATCTGAAGAATGCTGTCTTGTACACCTCTCTCTTCTCCTGGCTAAACAGACCCAGTAGCCACAACATCTCCTTACAGGATCTATTTTCCATACCATCATGAATGCATGAATCTGCCGTCTACTGCAGGGGTGGCCAACGGTAGCTTTCCAGATGGCCATGCTGGCTGGGGCTGATGGAGTTGTAGGCAAAAAAACACCTGGAGAGCTACTGTTGGCCACCCCTGACCTCCTGCCTGGTCCTTTCAACTGGAGACAGCAGGGGACTGAGCCTGGAACCATCCACATGCCAAGCAGACGCTCTCCCACCGAGCCATCGTTGCTTCCCTCCCGCCAAAATTCTTCCCATTTGTCTATGTCTTCCTTAAAGCACAACTCCCAGAACTGTAGGGGAAGGCCAGTGGTTCAGTGGTAGAGCATCTGCTTGGCCAGCAGAAAATCCCAGGTTTCAATCCCCGGCGTCTCCCGTTCAAAGGACCACATATGAAGTGACGTGAAAGACGGAACCTTGGAGAACCGTAGCCAGAAAATTCCAGATGGGGGGGGGGCCCCACGGGAAAAAATTTTGGATGGAGGGGCCCCACCCCTCCCACCCCAGTAATAATAATATACCGAATCCGGTACAAGGTGCTGGTTATTACCTTTAAAGCCCTATATGGCCTAGGACCTGCCTGTCAAGTCTGCTTCAACCCTGGTCAAGTCTGTATTCCATCTTTGGTTCAGGGGGAAGCATTCTGGGTAAAAGCCACACTGTATGCCAAGGCTGCTAGCTCGAACTCTCCTCTCCCCCCTCCCTTCCTTTGTTATGTAGTTTTGCTTTGAAATGGGAATATGTGAAAGGGATTGTAGTGCCTTCTCAGACTGGGCACTGGGGGAGGTTTCTCGCCCAAGGCCAACAGGCCTGAGAACGAAATTGTAACATCAATGTGTGAATGTGCCCTGCATAGTACCCCCTCCCTAAAGAATGCCTTTGAAGTATACCTTATATGATTATGCTTTGCTGTATGTTCCTTAGTCTTCCAATCTCTCTGAGTAGTCGAGAACAATGATATCAATAAACTAGAAACTTTTATCAAGAAGGTCTCGTTATTGAATCAGCTGACTTGACACCTGCCTACCTTAGGGACCGTCTCTCCTCGCATGTTCCCCAGAGAGTGCTGAGATCGGGCTCTCAAAATCTGCTTGATATCCCCGGGCCAAAAGAGGCCCGTCTGGAATCCACCAGGGACAGGGCCTTCTCGGTAACGGCCCCTTGCTGGTGGAACCAGCTGCCGGAGGAGGTGAGGGCCCTGCGGGACCTTGGCCAGTTCCGCAGGGCCTGTAAGACAGCCCTTTTCCGGCTGGCCTATAACTAACTGGCATTGGAAACTCTATAGAAGATTGCAGTGTAGTATTCTGATAGATCGCTTGTTTTTATGTTTTACCATTTTACTGTTTTAACGGTGTAATTTGTTGTATTATAAATCCAAAACCTATGTTAGTTCTTATGTGTTGTAAGCCGCCCTGAGCCACTTCGGTGGGAAGGGCAGGATATAAATTGAAATAAACTGAAACTGAAACCCTGGCCCCGATCTCCGTGCTGCTCCGGTGGCCCCGCCCCACTCCACGCGGCACCTCCCCCTCCCTCCCTACTCACCAACGGGGCGAAACAGGATAGAGCGGGCTTCAGGGGCTCTTTCAAGACCCCGCCCCCCGCCGGTTATAGGCTTCCCAACCCTCCCGCCCTGGCGGGGGACCCCAGGATTTACAGCCTCTTCCCCAGCTCTCCAAAAAAACGGAAGCAGGGGGAGGGGGGAGCAGCTAAGGTGAACTGGAGAAGAGGCGGCAGCAACGCAGCGGCATCGCCCACTCCGCTCCGCCTCTGAGGTGAAATCAGAGAAGGAGAGGGTGGAGGCAGGCCAGGAGCATGGCGAGCAGCGAATCTGGGTCCTTCTAGGACCCGGACTCGCGGCTCGCCACGCTCCTGACCTGCCTCCACCCTCCCCTTCTCTGATTTCACCTCAGCGGCGGAGCGGGCGACGCCGCTGCGCTGCCGCCTCTTCTCCACTTCACCGTAGCTGCTCCTCCGAGATGGGCTCAGCCTGAGCCCATCTCGGAGGAGCAGTTACGGTGAAGTGGAGAAGAGGCGGCAGCCGCGCAGCGGCGTCGCCCGCTCCGCCCCGCCTCTGAGGTGAAATCAGAGAAGGGGAAGGTGGAGGGAAGGAAGGCATTTAAAAAGGTGTGCCGTCCCTTGAAATGCGATGGCCAAAACTCCCGTTGGGGTTCAGTGATGCTTGTCACACCCTTGCTCCTGGCTCCACCCCAGTGTTTCCTGGCTCCACCCCCAAAGTCTCCTGGCTCCACCCCCAAAGTCCCCAGAGATTTCTTGAATTGGACTTGGCAACCCTAGCCGGTCATGTGACCGGTGGGAAAAGCCGCTCCGAGGCCGGCGGTTCCGAGGCCGGCTTTCTGGTGCGCTCAGAACATTCAGAGCTAGGGCAGGCAGCGTGGAGAGAGAGGGGGCCGGAGAATGGAGGGACCACAAAGGTCCAAGGGGCGGTTGGGTGGGGGGCCGTTCCCCCACCCCCCTCTGTGGCTACAGGCCTGGCCGCTGAGTAAACAATACTGACTTTGATGGACTGAGGGTCTGATTCACTATAAGGAAGCTTTGCGTTGGTTCAACTGGACAAAGCCCACCAAAATGAAGTCGGACTGTGGACCTTGGCTTCTTGACCCCGGGATACTATACCAGCTCTGAGCCCCACCCCCTCCTGCCCCCCAGTATATCCAGAAGAAGAAAGAGCACCTTAAAGATTCATTGACGGCTCCAAGCCTCTGCGCTTCTTCACAGTCCTCAGCAGGGGTGTTGGCTTCTTCGGAATACTGAAAAAGGAAGACCAGAGGTTGTAGAACAGAATGAAAGCAGTGCAGGACAAGGGGCCGTGACAGAAAGATGGGCGTCTCGCCTCTGCCGCGGTCAGGCTAGGTAGTTGCGGCCCTCAGTTTCACCCTACCCTCCATCTGCAGTGCGGGAAGAGGACACGGATCTCCTTTGGTGCAGAAGGCAGAGCCAGCCACAACGTGGCCACCACACCGTGCCGTGGTGGCAGCTGCTGCCTAAGCGATGCTTTAAAAATCTGCACAGCCAATCAGATCTTCAGTGGCCAGTCAGAAGGCTTGCTAGGCAAAAGCCCCACCCGGCTCGGCCTGCTTCCTAAAAACATTAGGTGGGTGGCAGGAAACATCTTTACTGCTCTTTAGTGTTAAGTAAATAAAAAAGAAGTTGGTATTTAATAAGAACAGAAGAGAAGCCATGTTGGATCAGGCCAATGGCCCATCCAGTCCAACACCCTGTGTCACAGAAGAGCATAAAAGAAGCCATGTTGGATCAGGCCAGTGGCCCATCCAGTCCAACACTCTGTGTCACAGAAGAACATAAGAGAAGCCATGTTGGATCAGGCCAATGGCCCATCCAGTCCAACACTCTGTGTCACATAAGAACATAAGAGAACCCCTGTTGGACCAGGCCAATGGCCCCTCCAGTCCAACACTCTGTGTCACAGAAGAACATAAGAGAAGCCATATAGAATCAGGCCAATGGCCCATCCAGTCTAACACTCTGTTTCACATAAGAACATCAGAGAAGCCATATTGGATCAGGCCAATGGCCCCTCCAGTCCAACACTCTGTGTCACACAGTGGCCAAAACCCAGGGGGTCCACCAGCAGGACCAGAATCCCAGAAGCTCTCCTACTGTGGGCCCTCAAGCACCAAAAATGCAGAGCATCACTGTCCCTGACATAAGAACATAAGAGAAGCCATGTTGGATCAGGCCAATTGCCCCTCTAGGTCAACACTCTGTGTCACACAGTGGCCAAGAAAAACCCAGGTGCCATCAGGAGGTGCCATTAAGAGGCCAGGACACTAGAAGCCCTCCCACTGTTGCCCCCCCCCCACAAGCACCAAGAATACAGAGGATCACTGCCCCAGATCTAAGAACAAAAGAGAAGCCATATTGGATCAGGCCAATGGCCCATCAGTCCAACACTCTGTTTCACATAAGAACATAAGAGAAGCCATGTTGGATCAGGCCAATGGCCCATCCAGTCCAACACTCTGTGTCACATAAGAACATAAGAGAAGCCATGTTGGATCAGGCCAGTGGGGCCCATCCAGTCCAACACTCTGTGTCACATAAGAACATAAGAGAAGCCCTGTTGGATCAGGCCAATGGCCCACCCAGTCCAACACTCTGTGTCACATAAGAATATAAGAGAAGCCATGTTGGATCAGGCCAATGGCCCATCCAGTCCAACATTCTGTGTCATATGAGTACATAAGAGAAGCCATGTTGGATCAGGCCAGTGGCCCATCCAGTCCAACACTCTGTGTCACATAAGAACATAAGAGAAGCCATGTTGGATCAGGCCAGTGTCCCCTCCTGTCCAGCACTCTGTGTCACATAAGAACATAAGAGAAGCCATGTTGGATCAGGCCAATGGCCCATCCAGTCCAACACTCTGTGTCACATAAGAACATAAGAGAAGCCATGTTGGATCAGGCCAATGGCCCATCCAGTCCAACACTCTGTGTCACACAGTGGCAAAAGTGCCATCAGGAAGTCCACCAGGTGGGGTCTGACCTGGCGGATGTCGTGGAAGGAAACTGAAATGTTAATCTTATTTCACCTTCAGCTCGTAATGAGTCTCTCTCTCTCTCTCGCTATCAAGTCAAACTGATTTCTAGTGAACCCCAGTGGGGCTTGAAGACAAAGGAATGTTCAGAGGCGGTTTGCCCTGGACGTTGCCCTTCCATATACTAGCCAGGGCTTACCTTGCTTGAGATTGGGCTTGCCTGGGCTATCCACGTCAGGGCTCTACGTATTGGGTCTCAGTGCTGTCAGCTAAGGAACGGGAGGGCCGAGGGGCTCTGTTCTTGGGCTGCGCCGAGGGCGTCTGTTGGCCTGAATCCGGCCCGGGGTGTTCAGTTAGAAAACATTTGGGCTATGATTGCCTTTGCTTTAAGAATTTGCGAAGAGGTTTATTGCAGTTTGAAGAAGCTCTCTGCTAAGATGTCTACTGCAGCTTGAATATGCTCTCCACCAAGAGGTGTATTGCAGCTTGAAGAAGTTCTCTGCTAAGAGGTCTTTTATAGCTTGAAAAAGCTTTTTGCGAAACAAGGGTATTAGTACAACCTTGTCCCTTTCCTCTTTGAAAATTGAATTATTTGGCTGCATCCATTAAGGGGAGGGACGGTGGCTCAGTGGTAGAGCATCTGCTTGGGAAGCCGAAGGTCCCAGGTTCAATCCCCGGCATCTCCAAAAAGGGGTCCAGGCAAATAGGTGTGAAAAACCTCAGCTTGAGACCCTGGAGAGCCGCTGCCAGTCTGAGAAGACAATACTGACTTTGATGGACCAAGGGTCTGATTCAGTAGAAGGCAGCTTCATATGTTCATATATGAGAGACATTCATCATTTGGAAGTTCACACCAGGATTACATGGAAAAGCTGGACAATTTTACTATATCAAGGAAAAGAACTCTTGGTGTAAACGCTTCCTTTTGTTCTAAGGACTGAGTATTATGGTTAACATAAGAACATAAGAGAAGCCATGTTAGATCAGGCCAATGGCCCATCCAGCCCAACATTCTGTGTCACATAAGAACACAAGAGAAGCCATGTTGGATCAGGCCAATGGCCCATCCAGTCCAACATTCTGTGTCACAAACTCTTGGTGTAAACGCTTCCTTTTGTTCTAAGGACTGAGTATTATGGTTAACATAAGAACATAAGAGAAGCCATGTTAGATCAGGCCAATGGCCCATCCAGCCCAACATTCTGTGTCACATAAGAACACAAGAGAAGCCATGTTGGATCAGGCCAATGGCCCATCCAGTCCAACATTCTGTGTCACATAAGAACACAAGAGAAGCCATGTTGGATCAGGCCAATGGCCCATCCAGTCCAACATTCTGTGTCACACAGCGGCCAAATATATATATATATATATATATATATATACACACACACACATATACACACTGTGGCTAATAGCCACTGATGGACCTCTGCTCCATATTTTTATCTAAACCCCTCTTGAAGGTGGCCATGCTTGTGGCCGCCACCACCTCCTGTGGCAGTGAATTCCACATGTTAATCACCCTTTGGGTGAAGAAGTACTTCCTTTTATCCGTTTTAACCTGTCTGCTCAGCAATTTCATCGAATGCCCACGAGTTCTCGTATTGTGAGAAAGGGAGAAAAGTACTTCTTTCTCTACTTTCTCCATCCCATGCATTATCTTGTAAACCTCTATCATGTCACCCCGCAGTCGACGTTTCTCCAAGCTAAAGAGCCCCAAGCGTTTCAACCTTTCTTCATAGGGAAAGTGCTCCAGCCCTTTAATCATTCTAGTTGCCCTTCTCTGGACTTTCTCCAATGCTATAATATCCTTTTCGAGGTGCGGCGACCAGAACTGCACACAGTACTCCAAATGAGACCGCACCATCGATTTATACAGGGGCATTATGATACTGGCTGATTTGTTTTCAATTCCCTGTTTTGATGAAAGCAATATATGTGGGTTAAATACAATTATTTATATATGAATGGTTTTTCTCGTTTATGTAATTCGATATAGAAGCTGGTTTCACGAGGGGTTTTTTTCCTTTTTGTTTCCTTGTCCCTTTCTGCCGTGACACTCTTTGCATGTTGCACTTTTCCTGATTCCGTCAGATCCAGGCTGCGGTCTGGACTGTGGTTACACCCGGTTGGTTTTGACCCCGCACTGCCGGCTGTTGCTTACCTTGTAACTTGCTGACCGGATTCCATCAGGGATCTGGTTCTGTAAACAAGAGACGGCCCATTCAAGCTTGATTCATTGCAGTGACATTTCCCAACAAAAGAGTCTTTCTGATTCTGCAGGAGATGGGGGGCGGGGTCCGTTTGAGCCTGAAGCGGAGGGGTCGGTGGGTCTTTCACTCCCCCTACGCCCCCGAATAGGCTCAGTCGCTGTGCAAAGTATCACCCACACATCTGCTTTGCCTCTGCATTAACCACTAGGCAGCGAGGCCAGGTGAAAGTTACAAAAGGGGCAGATTTCACACTGGGATGTCCAGCTCTTCTGACCACGCTAGATCGAATTCTGAGTGGCACCTGGTGATCCACCAACTCCACTTGGTTCCCCCCCCCCCCCATTTGACCCGAGCTAACTCCCAGAGAGCCAGTTTGGCATAATGGTCAGGGGTGGAATTCCAGCAGGAGCTCCTTTGCATATTAGGCCACACATCCCTGATGTAACCAATCCTCCAAGAGCCCCGTGGCGCAGAGTGGCAAAGCTGCAGTACTGCAGTCGGAACACTCTGCTCACGACCGATCCCAGTGGAAGCTGGTTCAGGTAGCCGGCTCGAGGTCGACTCAGCCTTCCATCCTTCCGAGGTCAGTAAAATGAGTCCCCAGCTTGCTGGGGGGGGGGGGGGAAGCGTAGACGACTGGGGAAGGCAAGGGCAAACCACCCTGTAAAAAGTCTGCTGTGAAAACATAGTGAAAGCAACGTCACCCCAGAGTCGGAAACGACTGGTGCTTGCACAGGGGACTACCTTGACCTTTTTTTTTTTACCAAGAGGACTGTAAGCTCTTGGAGGTTAAGTGTGCGGACTCTTCTCTGGGAGAGCCGGGTTTAATTCCCCACTCCTCCACTTGCAGCTGCTGGAATGGCCTTGGGTCAGTCATAGCTCTCTCAGAGCTGCCCTTGAAAGGGCAGCTTCTGTCAGAGCTCTCTCAGCCCCACCTACCCCACAGGCAACGTTCCCTCTAAGCTGCAGTGTCTTGTGAGCAAAAAGTCTACTTTCTGAGCTACTAGTATTAAAATTGTGAGCTACTGGCATTAAAGGTGTGAGCTACTGCATCAGTCATTATGCTCTGGGGTCATCCTTCCTGAGCAAAGACACAAAATGTGTGAGCTGGAGGCTAAAAATCTGTGAGCTAGCTCACGCTAACTCAGCTTCGAGGGAACACTGCTCACAGGGTGTCTGTTGTGGGGGAGGAAGATGAAGGAGATGGTGAGCTGCTCTGAGACTAAGATTGAGAGCGAAGTGCGGGATATAAATCCTCCCTAATCATGTGCCACTGTTCCTTCTTTCAAAAAGTCCCAGGCAAAGAATTTTAAGCAAGGAATACCACAGTCTCCACTGCAGCTCCCTGGGAAGGAAGGGGTTAAAGAGCCCTTTGCCCACCTGGAGTGGGCGGGGCCCAATGGTAATAGCATTTCAACTTCACAGGGTTCAAAACCCCGGCCCCTGTAAAAATTAGTCGCCAACCAGCTCTCCTGAAGTCACAATATCAATGGGCTACAATCCCACCCCCTCTCCTAAAAGACTGATTTCCAAATGTTACAGAAAGCTAATTATAGACTTGCAGAAACCTGTTCTGCAAAGGCGCGTTGTCATGGAAACAGATAGATCTGAAAACACGTGGGGAAGCTCCTTAACCCACAGAATCCGAGGAGGAGGAAAAGGTGCTAGCCCCAGACCTAAGTTTCATATTACTTGTTTTTAGACATAAAGAGACATAGGATGTTTCTGCATTCACATTTTCTGTGCTTGTAAGCTCCTTTTGGGCCTGCTGTTGGACCTCCTGTTGGCACGTGGGTTTTTTTGGCAACTGTGTGACAGAGTGTTGGACTGGATGGGCCATTGGCCTGATCCAACATGGCTTCTCTTATGTTCTTATGTGACACAGAGTGTTGGACTGGATGGGCCATTGGCCTGACCCAACATGGCTTCTCTTATGTTCTTATGTGACACAGAGTGTTGGACTGGATGGGCCATTGGCCTGATCCAACATGGCTTCTCTTGTGTACCTCTGTGACACAGAGTGTTGGACTGGATGGGCCATTGGCCTGACCCAACATGGCTTCTCTTGTGTACCTCTGTGACCCAGAGTGTTGGACTGGATGGGCCATTGGCCTGATCCAACATGGCTTCTCTTGTGTACCTCTGTGACACAGAGTGTTGGAGTGGATGGGCCATTGGCCTGATCCCACATGGCTTCTCTTATGTTCTTATGTGACACAGAATGTTGGACTGGATGGGCCATTGGCCTGATCCAACAGGGCTTATCTTATGTTCTTATGTGACACAGTGTTGGACTGGATGGGCCATTGGCCTGATCCAACAGGGCTTCTCTTATGTTCTTATGTGTGACACAGAGTGTTGGACTGGATGGGCCATTGGCCTGATCCAACAGGGCTTCTCTTATGTTCTTATGTGTGACACAGAGTGTTGGACTGGATGGGCCATTGGCCTGACCCAACATGGCTTCTCTTATGTTCTTATGTGACACAGAGTGTTGGACTGGATGGGCCATTGGCCTGATCCAACATGGCTTCTCTTATGTTCTTAAGTGACACAGAGTGTTGGACTGGATGGGCCATTGGCCTGATCCAACAGGGCTTCTCTTATGTTCTTATGTGTGACACAGTGTGTTGGACTGGATGGGCCATTGGCCTGACCCAACATGGCTTCTCTTATGTTCTTATGTGACACAGAGTGTTGGACTGGATGGGCCATTGGCCTGATCCAACATGACTTCTCTTGTGTACCTCTGTGACACAGAGTGTTGGATTGGATGGGCCATTGGCCTGATCCAACAGGGCTTCTCTTATGTTCTTATGTGACACAGAGTGTTGGACTGGATGGGCCATTGGCCTGATCCAACAGGGCTTCTCTTATGTTCTTATGTGACACAGAGTGTTGGACTGGAGGGGCCATTGGCCTGATCCAACATGGCTTCTCTTATGTTCTTATGTGACACAGAGTGTTGGACTGGAGGGGCCATTGGCCTGATCCAACATGGCTTCTCTTATGTTCTTATGTGACACAGAGTGTTGGACTGGATGGGCCATTGGCCTGATCCAACATGGCTTCTCTTCTGTTCTTAAGTGACACAGAGTGTTGGACTGGATGGGCCATTGGCCTGATCCAACATGGCTTCTCTTATGTTCTTAAGTGACACAGAGTGTTGGACTGGAGGGGTCATTGGCCTGATCCAACATGGCTTCTCTTATGTTCTTATGTGACACAGAGTGTTGGACTGGATGGGCCATTAGCCTGATCCAACATGGCTTCTCTTATGTTCTTAAGTGACACAGATTGTTGGACTGGATGGGCCATTGGCCTGATCCAACATGGCTTCTCTTATGTTCTTATGTGGCACAGAGTGTTGGACTGGAGGGGCCACTGGCCTGATCCAACATGGCTTCTCTTATGTTTTTATGTGACACAGAGTGTTGGACTGGATGGGCCATTGGCCTGATCCAACATGGCTTCTCTTATGTTCTTATATGACACAGAGTGTTGGACTGGATGGGCCATTGGCCAGATCCAACATGGCTTCTCTTATGTTCTTATGTGACACAGAGTGTTGGACTGGATGGGCCATTAGCCTGATCCAACATGGCTTCTCTTATGCTCTTATGGGAGGGTGGGGGGTGTCTGTTCTGTGCTTGTTTTGCTGTCTCTAGTGGTTATTTCGATATTACACCAGTTTATGTCTGGCATAAAAAACTGCAGGGAGATATGCTAGACATAAACAGGTGTAATATGGAATCATCCACTGGAGGGGGCAAACCATATGTGGAACAGTAACAGCTTTCCCCTCAAAAAGAAGAAGAAGACTGTAGATTTATACCCTACCCTTCTCTCTGAATCAGTGTCTCAGAGCGGCTTACAATCTCCTTTATCTTCTTCCCCCACAACAGACACCCTGTGAGGTGGGTGGGGCTGAGAGGGCTCTCCCAGAAGCTGCCCTTTCAAGGACAGAGTCTCAGAGCGGCCTACAATCTCCTTTCCCTTCCTCCCCCACAACAGACACCCTGTGAGATGGGTGGGGCTGAGAGAGCTCTGACAGAAGCTGACCTTTCAAGGACAGAGTCTCAGAGCAGCTCACAATCTCCTTTACCTTCCTCCCCCACAACAGACACCCTGTGAGGTGGGTGGGGCTGGAGAGGGCTCTCCCAGCAGCTGGCCTTTCAAGGACAGAGTCTCAGAGCAGCTCACAATCTCCTTTACCTTCCTCCCCCACAACAGACACCCTGTGAGGTGGGTGGGGCCAAGAGGGCTCTCACAGCAGCTGGCCTTTCAAGGACAACCTCTTCCAGAGCTGTGGCTGACCCAAGGCCATTCCAGCAGCTGCAAGTGGAGGAGTGGGGAATCAAACCTGGTTCTCCCAGATAAAGAGTCCGCAGACTTAACCACTACACCAAACAGGAACTTACAAGCCAGGAAAGCAAGAATGTGGACAAGGTCACGGTCTCCACCACGTTCTCAACATTCAAGCCCAATGCCCAACAAAACCACTGGGACCGATATAAGTAAAGCGATCCCAGAGGGACAAAAGAGCCCTCTGAGAATCCAGCCCTTCCCCACACACACACGCAAAGAATCACCTACTTTTCTCAGCACCCAGCAATGAAAGTTGGAACTGGGTGGGAGGGGGGATGTGTCAGAGAATTCCCCCCCACACTTACAGACTGGCAGGGCTCCACCGCACAATCTCTAATTCCGCAGTGACTGATGACATTCCAAAAGGGGCATGTCTTCTTTAGGTTAACCTGGAAACAAACAGCAGGGGAAAAGGGTTTTTTAACTGTTATTATTGGTTTCAGACCAAAAGAAAATGCAACGTGTGTCTTAAAATGTAATGCCAGATAGCAAAAATATCAGCTTTATAGAAGACACAGACAAACACAAATACTTTTTTTTTTTTAAACTTAAAATAAAACAGGCTTAAAACGTTAGCACTTGTTGGTCTGAAAGGCGTTTTCTTTGTATTTCTCTCATGGGATCCAGGGAACTGGGCAAAGGAAGCTCTGGCTCTTTCCTTCCTTCTCCGGGGGACCAGAAAGGGGAGGAGCCCAGCCAATAGAAGGAAAAGAGGATTGGCTCAGTAGTTCTGCTGTGCGATTAAGAGAGCCTTCCCCTCCTTTCCTCCCCAAAGCCTCTGCCAATAGAGAAAACAGAGGCCTTGCTCTGTAGGCTCCTGTGCGATTGAGCAAGCCTGGGAAAGCAAGCTGTGAGACAAAAGAACACAAGAGAGAGGGAGAAGGAAGCAGATGACAGGCAGTTGCTTGGAAGCCTGAGAGGAGCCCTCCTGGGGCCTGATTTGACCCCCAAGCTGCATTTGACACCTTTGGGTTAGAGTGTCTGGGGGGTCCAGCTTCAAAATTGCCCACGAGAGGATCTTGAGCCACTCCCTGATTGTCACTCTAGCCTACCTCACAATCATAGAGTTGGAAGGGACCTCCAGGGTCATCTAGTCCAACCCCCTGCACAATGCAGGAAACTCACAAACACCTCCCCCTAAATTCACAGGATCTTCATTGCTGTCAGACGTCCATCTAGCCTGTTTAAAAACCTCCAAGGAAGGAGAGCCCACCACCTCCCCAGGAGGAAGCCTGTTCCACTGAAGAACCACTCTAAACTCACAAACACCTCCCCCTAAATTCACAGGATCTTCATTGCTGTCAGATGGCCATCTAGCCTCTGTTGAAAAACCTCCAAGGAAGAAGAGTCCACCACCTCCCGAAGAATCACAGAATAGTTGGAAGGGACCTCCAGGGTCATCTAGTCCAACCCCCTGCACAATGCAGGAAACTCACAAACACCTCCCCCTAAATTCACAGGATCTTCATTGCTGTCAGACGTCCATCTAGCCTGTTTAAAAACCTCCAAGGAAGGAGAGCCCACCACCTCCCCAGGAGGAAGCCTGTTCCGCTGAAGAACCACTCTAAACTCACAAACACCTCCCCCTAAATTCACAGGATCTTCATTGCTGTCAGATGGCCATCTAGCCTCTGTTGAAAAACCTCCAAGGAAGGAGAGCCCACCACCTCCCCAGGAGGAAGCCTGTTCCACTGAAGAACCCCTCTAAACTCACAAATACCTCCCCCTAAATTCACAGGATCTTCATTGCTGTCAGACGTCCATCTAGCCTGTTTAAAAACCTCCAAGGAAGGAGAGCTCACCACCTCCCCAGGAGGAAGCCTGTTCCACTGAAGAACCACTCTAAACTCACAAACACCTCCCCCTAAATTCACAGGATCTTCATTGCTGTCAGATGGCCATCTAGCCTCTGTTGAAAAACCTCCAAGGAAGAAGAGTCCACCACCTCCCGAAGAATCACAGAATAGTTGGAAGGGACCTCCAGGGTCATCTAGTCCAACCCCCTGCACAATGCAGGAAACTCACAAACACCTCCCCCTAAATTCACAGGATCTTCATTGCTGTCAAAGGGCCATCTTGCCTCTGTTGAAAAACCTCCCAGGAAGGAGAGCCCACCACCTCCCGAGGAAGCCTGTTCCACTGAGGAATCGCTCTAATGGTCAAGAAGTTCTTTGTAATGTTGAGCTGGAAACCCTTTTGATTTAATTTCAACCTGTTGGTTCTGGTCCTACCTCCACAGAAAACAATTCCACACCATCCTCTCTAGGACAGCCCTTCAAGTACTTGAAGCTGGGGATCCTATCACCTCTCAGCCACCTCCTCTCCAGGCTAAACATCCCCAGTTCCTTCGACCTTTCCTCATAGGACTTGGTCTCCAGACCCCTCACCGTCTTCGTCACCCTCCTCTGGACCCGCTCCAGCTTGTCTATATCCTTCTTAAAATGTGGTGCCCAAAACTGAACACAAGACTCGAGGTGGTTGTGAGGATTAAACAGAGGGGATGTTGGCAGCTTGTGGTTCCCGCTAGGAAGAAAGACAGGATACAAACTTAGCCAATAAAAAAATAATCCGTTATAAAAGCCACTTGCTTGTAGAAACAAAAGTCTGAAGGACAAATTGCCTGCATGAAAATTACCTTGTAATATCTGAAGTAATCACTTTCGAGAAGGGTTTGCAGCCGCGGGAAAACCTTGTAGTTGTTGAAGGCGTCTAGCGTCTCCACGTCGCAGGTACAGTCATCCAAATAACCAGTGACCTGGGGGAAAGAAGACGCAATTAGAATTCAGAAGCAAACACACCAATTAGGGAATGTCTAGCCACAACAATAATTAGCATGGCTGTTCTGTTTCGGAAAGAGCCCCGTGGCACAGAGTGTTAAAGCTGCAGTACTGCAGTCCTAAGCTCTGCTCACAACCTGAGTTCGATCCCTGGCGGAAGCTGGGTTTTCAGGTAGCCGGCTCGAGGTTGACTCAGCCTTCCATCCTTCCGAGGTCAGTCAAAGGAGTCCCCAGCTTGCGGGGGGGGGGGGCGGAAGCGTAGAGGACTGGGGAAGGCAAGGGCAAACCACCCCGTAAAAAGTCTGCCGTGAAAACGTTGTGAAAGCAACGTCACCCCAGAGTCGGAAACGACTGGTGCTTGCACAGGGGACCTTTCCTTTCCTCTGTTTTGGAAGAGTTCAAAGCGCTCCACATCCATCATTTCAGCAACAGTCCTTAATCCAAAAAGGGGGAAATGGCATGTTGTGCTCCGAAGCCAGTTTTTATTCCACAATGGAGTCACCTGGTAACCAGTCTGGAAGCAGATATGGATATAAATCTAGGTCAGGGGTTCCCCCCCCCCAACCTTTTTTGAGCCTGTGGGCACCTCTGGAATTCTGGTTCAGCACAGAGGGCGCAGCTACAAAATGGCTGCCGCAGGAGGCGGAGCCAGTCATAAAATGGCTGCCACAGCTTCACTTACACAGTGAAGATCCTGGTGCTGTGGTGGCAGCTGCAAGGTTTTTAAAAATCTCAACTCCAGTGGCCAATCAGAAGTCTTGCTGGGCAAAAAACCCCACCTGGCTCCACCCACTTTCTAAAAACATTTGGTGGCCCCCAGGAAAGGTGTTGGCTGGTACCATGGCATACACAGGCCCTGTTGATGAAATCAATCTAGGCCATTTAATTTCAGATATTTGATTCCGGCTACGTTTCCTCATCAGTTAAGCACCATACAGCGGGGTGATCAGGGACCTAGATTTGCATGGGGAGGAACACAGCATGGAATATTTCTGTCAACAGAAAGGGTTTCTACCCACCCCCCCCAACACACACAGAGCTTCTGGAGGCCTGCACACAGCGTCGCTCTACCTGCAGAGGGAAGAAGAGAATCAGCAAGAATCGTGTCACCCTCCCCTTTTTTGTTCAGAGAACACTTGGGCACAAGCCAGCCAAATGCATTTTTCCTATTTCCACTTCATTCTTTTAAGTTGGGTGTAGTGGTTAACAGCCAGTTGGGTGTAATGGTTAAGTGTGAGGACTCTTATCTGGGAGAACCGGGTTTGATTCCCCACTCCTCCACTTGCACCTGCTGGAATGGCCTTGGGTCAGCCAGAGCTCTGGCAGAGGTTCACCTTGAAAGGGCAGCTGCTGGGAGAGCCCTCTCCAGCCCCACCCACCTCACAGGGTGCCTGTTGTGGGGGAGGAAGGGAAAGGAGATTGTGAGCCGCTCTGAGACTCTGTCCTTGAAAGGGCAGCTGCTGTGAGAGCCCTCTCAGCCCCACCCACCTCACAGGGTGTCCGTTGTGGGGGCGGAAGGGAAAGGAGATTGTAGGCCGCTCTGAGACTCTGTCCTTGAAAGGGCAGCTGCTGTGAGAGCCCTCTCCAGCCCCACCCACCTCACAGGATGTCTGTTGTGGGGGAGGAAGGGAAAGGAGGTTGTGAGCCGCTCTGAGACTCTGTCCATGAAAGGGCAGCTGCTGTGAGAGCCCTCTCCAGCCCCACCCACCTCACAGGGTGTCTGTTGTGGGGGAGGAAGGGAAAGGAGATTGCAGGCTGCTCTGAGACACTGTCCTGGAAGGGCAGCTGCTGGGAGAGCCCTCTCAGCCCCACCCACCTCACAGGGTGTCTGTTGTGGGGGAGGAAGGGAAAGGAGGTTGTGAGCCGCTCTGAGACTCTGTCCTTGGAAGGGCAGCTGCTGGGAGAGCCCTCTCACCCCCACCCACCTCACAGGGTGTCCGTTGTGGGGGAGGAAGGGAAAGAAGATTGTAGGCCGCTCTGAGACTCTGTCCTTGAAAGGGCAGCTGCTGGGAGAGCCCTCTCTAGCCCCACCCACCTCACAGGGTGTCCGTTGTGGGGGAGGAAGGGAAAGGAGATTGTGAGCCGCTCTGAGACTTTCCTTGAAAGGGCAGCTACTGTGAGAGCCCTCTCAGCCCCACCCACTTCACAGGCTGTCTGTTGTGGGGGCAGAAGATAATGGAGATTGTAAGCCGCTCTGAGTCTCTGATTCAGAGAGAAGGGTGGGGCATAAATCTGCAATTCTTCTTCTTAAGAAAAACTGAAAATGTAGAATAACCCCGGGTGTGCCAGGTTTAAAAAGGCAAAGAGAAGAATCGTTCATATTTATAAAAAGCTCACTTTGTGTTTTGAAACGTCACTGCAATGCACGACACTTTTTAAAAGTCAGTTCCATTGCTTCATACTCCTTTGGTTATGGAATTCGAATCGAGTATATCAAACTTGTTGATCCTGCAAGGAGTTTTTTTTTTTGTCTTCTTGTTCTAAGAAAGGGTGGTGCTTCCAAAGTATTTGAACATATGAACATATGAAGCTGCCTTCTACTGAATCAGACCCTCGGTCCATCAAAGTCAGTATTGTCTTCTCAGACTGGCAGCGGCTCTCCAGGGTCTCAAGCTGAGGTTTTTCACACCTATTTGCCTGGACCCCTTTTTGGAGATGCCGGGGATTGAACCTGGGACCTTCTGCTTCCCAACCAGATGCTCAGCCACTGAGCCACCGTCCCTCCCCGACCACTATTTGACCTCTATTTGACCACTATTTGACCAGCTGCCCCGCCGAATCTAATCGCTCACCCTGATCTCAAGGCAGAGTTTCAAAAAAACAGAATTTTGCAACCGTTTCTTTTTCCGGCAAGCAAGAAATGACTGGGTGCCTGGGCCACAGACACGTAGGCAGAAGGAAGTTGCCAGGCAACAAAAAAATGCAAACGCGGGTCCTGATTTGCCTGCTGAGACTGCCAGTCACTTGTAGCCAGTCACTTGTAGCATTTACATTCCCATCAGTGACGCGAGACAGAAGAGATTAGATTTATACCCTGCCCTTCACTCAAAGTCTCAAAGCAGCATGCAGTTCCCTTCCCTCCCCACAACAGGCACCCTGTGAGGTAGGTGCGGCTGAGAGAGCTCTGAGAGAACGGCTCTTGAGAGAATAGCCTGAGAGAGCTGTGACTGCATGTGGAGGAGTGGGGGAATCAAACCCAGCTCGCCGGATTAGAGTCCACGTACTTAACCACTACACCAAACTGACTCTCAAGGCTGCCTCTGGAGTCTTCGGTGGAGAAGAGCAGATCTGGAACTCGTGCATTGACTTCTTTGGCTCAGAATAGTGGACCTCCCCCCAGGGCCAAATGCGGACATTCTTATCTAATTATAGGTGTCGATTGTATGCCCCTGAGCAATTCTCCTCTGCTCTGATCCGCATGTTTGAAACCCCTGGCCTAGAGCAGAGGTCTCCAATCCCCGGGCCGTGGCCAGCACCAGTCCGTGGCCTGTTAGCAACCGGGCGGTGAGTTGTATAATTATTTCATTATATATTATACTAAGAAGAAGACGACGTTGGATTTATATCCTGCCCTCCACCCCAAATCTCAGAGTGGCTCACAATCTCCTTTATCTTCTTCCCCCACAACAGACACCCTGTGAGGTGGGTGGGGCTGAGAGGGCTCTCCCCAGAAGCTGCTTGTTCAAGGACAACTCTGCTAGAGCTATGGCTGACCCAAGGCCATTCCAGCAGCTGCAAGTGGAGGAGCGGGGAATCAAACCCGGTTCTCCCAGATAAGAGTCTGCACACTTAACCACCACACCAAAAGAAAGTGCACAATTGTATCATCCCGAAACCATCAGCGCCACTCCCCGCTGCAGCCACCCCCCCCCCCGGGGTCCATGGAAAAATTATTTTCCACAAAACCGGTCCCTGGTGTCAAAAAGGTTGGGGACTGAGGCTGTAGATGTTTTTTGCCTACAACTCCCATCAGCCCAAGCCAGCATGGCCAATGGCTGGGGTTGATGGGAGTTGTATGCAAAAAACATCTGGAGAGCTACCGTTGGCCACCCCTGCTATAGAGGATGGGGTGGAATTGTTTTCTGTGGCTCCAGAAGGTAGGACCAGAACCAGTGGGTTGAAATTACATCAAACGAGTTTCCGGCTCAACATTAGGAAGAACTTCCTGACCGTTAAGAGCGGTTCCCCAGTGGAACAGGCTTCCTTGGGAGGTGGTGGGCTCTCCTTCTTGGAGGTTTTTCAACAGAGGCTAGATGGCCATCTGACAGCAGTGAAGATCCTGTGAATTTAGGGGGAGGTGTTTGTGAGTTTCCTGCATTGTGCAGGGGGTTGGACTAGATGACCCTGGAGGTCCCTTCCAACTCTAGGATTCTTGAAGTGAGGCCTCCAGAACTGCACACAAGACTCCAGGTGCAGCCTGACCAATGCGGTGTATTTGGGTGCAGAGCATAAAGACAGACAGGATACTTGCATAATGTCCTACTCGTGAACCTCCCAAGAAGTATCCCAATAACCACGCATGGAAACCGAACAAGACAGTAAATCATTCCGGCCTTCCCAAACAAGGTGATTCCTAAGTCAGCACAGGAAATTAGAAGACGAGTCAGTTTATTGTTTGCCTTTGCATCAAATAAATATGCATATCTGAATCACATTTGTAGTGTTTCCTGTTTCTCTATGGAGCCCAGAAGCGCCACCCCATTTTATTTACAACATCCTTGCGAGGTAGGTCAGGCTGGCCAAGTGTAAGAGGCCCCAGACACATGGGATCTTCTCAAGACATCAAGACTCACAGCGCTGAAACAACAGCCGATTTGACTACAATTTAATAAGCACAGATTCAAACCCCGCCCCCATCACAGAAGCACACCAGAGACAGTCGCCTCAGGCAGAAAGGATGCTCTCAGTTCCTACCAGCTGGAACAACTGCAAAATTAATCGGCTAATGTAGTGCTTTTTTGTTGTTGCAGGAACTCCTTTGCGTATTAGGCCACACACTCCTGGCGTAGCCAATCCTCCTGGAGTTTACAGTAGGCCCTGATTGAAAACAAATCAGCCAGTATCATAATGCCCCTGTATAAATCGATGGTGCGGTCTCATTTGGAATACTGTGTGCAATTCTGGTCACCGCACCTCAAAAAGGATATTATAGCATTGGAAAAGGTCCAGAAAAGTGCAACTAGAATGATTAAAAGTTTGAAACACTTTCCCTATGAAGAAAGGTTAAAACGCTTGGTGTTGGGTTTTTGATGCAATTTCACTTCCTGTTGTCATGAGTTAATTAAATGTTTGTATATGCATGCTGATGTTTAGCCAGTGAGTAGGTAGAGCCAATGAGAATGTCTGCACGTACTTCCCGCCAAGGCTAGGTGTCAATATGCATAGTGACCATTCAGGGAGAGCCCTAATAGGCTAATCCATATATTTGGATGGTGGTCTGAGGGAAACCATTTGGTCAGTTTTATTGCCCTTTGTGTTAAGCCCTCAGATCTCCATGCAGTTGAAGTTAGGACTTAAGAGAGTCAAGATGTAGCCTAGAAGCTAGAAAGGATATTGAATCCTTCTTTGTTTTCTAGAAATCCCAGTCATACCTTTTCCTCATGAGTAAACTAAACTACTTTCTATTCTTAAGCTAAACCGTGTGCCTGGCTGTTATTTCGTGGTTCTCTCCACGTTACTCTGCTAATAGTATATCTAAATCCCAACGCTTGGGGCTCTTTAGCTTGGAGAAACGTCGACTGCAGGGTGACATGATCGAGGTTACAAGATTATGCATGGGATGGAGAAAGTAGAGAAATAAGTCCTTTTCTCCCTTTCCCACAATACAAGAACTCGTGGGCAGTCAATGAAATTACTGAGCAGTCAGGTTA
The DNA here is from genome assembly GCF_032191835.1 of Heteronotia binoei. Taxonomy (NCBI): domain Eukaryota; kingdom Metazoa; phylum Chordata; class Lepidosauria; order Squamata; family Gekkonidae; genus Heteronotia; species Heteronotia binoei. Next base: position 8,281,600 of record NC_083243.1, on the reverse strand, counting down.
AAACGGATAAAAGGAAGTACTTCTTCACCCAAAGGGTGATTAACATGTGGAATTCACTGCCACAGGAGGTGGCGGCGGCTACAAGCATAGCCAGCTTTAAGAGGGGATTGGATAAAAATATGGAGCAGAGGTCCATCAGTGTCTATTAGCCACAGTATATATATATGTGTGTGTGTGTGTGTATTTGTGTACACACAAACATATATTGGCCACTGTGTGACAAGAGTGTTGGACTGGATGGGCCACTGGCCTGATCCAACATGGCTTCTCTTATGTTCTTATGTGACACAGAGTGTTGGGCTGGATGGGCCACTGGCCTGATCCAACATGGCTTCTCTTGTGTTCTTACGTGACACAGAGTGTTTTGGGCTGAATGGGCCACTGGCCTGATCCAACATGGCTTCTCTTGTGTTCTTATGTGACACAGAGTGTTGGACTGAATGGGCCACAGGCCTGATCCAACATGGCTTCTCTTATGTTCTTATGTGACACAGAGTGTTGGACTGGATGGGCCACAGGCCTGATCCAACATGGCTTCTCTTATGTTCTTATGTGACACAGAGTGTTGGGCTGGATGGGCCATTGGCCTGATCCAACATGGCTTCTCTTGTGTTCTTACGTGACACAGAGTGTTTTGGGCTGAATGGGCCATTGGCCTGATCCAACATGGCTTCTCTTGTGTTCTTATGTGACACAGAGTGTTGGACTGAATGGGCCACAGGCCTGATCCAACATGGCTTCTCTTATGTTCTTATGTGACACAGAGTGTTGGGCTGGATGGGCCACTGGCCTGATCCAACATGGCTTCTCTTATGTTCTTATGTGACACAGAGTGCTGGACTGGATGGGCCATTGGCCTGATCCAACATGGCTTCTCTTGTGTTCTTATGTGGCACAGAGCGTTGGACTGGATGGGCCATTGGCCTGATCCAACATGGCTTCTCTTATGTTCTTATGCGCTGTACTAAGAGCCCTTGTAAGCTCTCGGGGGATTGACTACATCAGGGGTGTGTGGCCTAATATGCAAAGGAGTTCCTGCTACAAAAAGGAAAAAGAAAAAAAGCCCTGGTGATTTCAATCGTCTGATGGCAGCCTATTAATTATGTACACCACCCATTTTCTCACCATGTGCCATGGCTGGAGAAGGGTTGGATGGCAGTAGCAATTAAAAAAAAAAGAAGAAACCAGAAAACAATCCACATACAGAGCTGGAGGCAAGTCACTGTTTTGACTCACTGTTAGCTCGCCTCTTCAGCAGTACAATACCCATAACAGGATTTACCGCTGAGCAAACGTTTACAATCATGATCAGGCTGTTAAGGCTGTAATGGAGAGCCGGTGTGGTGGAGCAGTCAAGAGTGTTGTGCTAGGATCTAGGAGAACCAGGTTTGAATCCTCGCTCTTTTATGCTGCGTGATTTCAGGCCAGTCACACGTCCTCAGACTAAGCCACCTCACAGGGTTGTTGGAAGGATAAAAACGGAAGAGAGGAGACGGATGTAAGCCACTTTTGAGTCCCCCGTCTGGGCAGCACGGTGGGATACAAATGAAGTAAATTAATAAAGAAATCATCCCAAACACACTTGCTACAATGGTGTCAAACTCATTTGTTATGAGGGCTGGATCTGATAGAAATGAGATACAGACTTTATAAAGAACACCGAGTTTCTTTCTTTCTTTCTTTCTTTCTTTCTTTCTTTCTTTCTTTCTTTCTTTCTTTCTTTCTTTCTTTCTTTCTTTCTTTCTTTCTTTCTTTCTTTCTTTCTTTCTTTCTCTCTCTCTCTCTTTCTTTCTTTCTTTCTTTCTTGTAGGGTTGAGGGAACTGGGCAAAGGAAGCTCTGGCTCTTTCCCTCCCTCCCAGGGGGATGAAAAGGAAGAGCCTCAGCCAATAGAAGGAAGAGAGGCTTGGTTCGGTACCTCTGCTGTGCGATTGAGTGAGAGCCTGGCAAAACAAGCTCTCCCTCCTCCCCTTCCTCCCCAAGGGATGACCCTCAGCCAATTGAAAAAATAGAGGCTTTGCTCCGTCGCTTCTGTGCGATTAAGCAAGCCTGGTAAAGCAGAAGAAAGAAAGAGAGAGGGAGAAGGAAGCAGACTCCCTCGAGGGGCTGATACCATGTTTGACACCCTGTGCTAGGATGTAGGTCCCACCGGACTCATTTGGATTGCCTTTGGAGGAAATCCGCTGAAGATTGTGTTGTGATTTTCTCAAAACGATCCTCACTAGTCCAAGCAAGAGAAAGACCACGATTTAGTCCCAACAAGGACTACATCCAATAGAAGAAATTTAAAAGGGTGACTTCATCAGCTCCCTTTTATCAACCGTCTAAATAAAACCCTCCTTGATTCATTTATGCTCGGCCTATCTCCCCAGCGGGGAAACAAGACGACGTACACCGGTCTCCACGTTTTTGTTCTCACGACAACCCCGTGAGGTAGGCTAGGCTGAGGGGGTGTGACCGGTCCGAAGTCACCCACAGCAAGTTGCCATGGCACGGAGTAGGGATTCGAACTCAGGTCTCCCAGAGCCTTGTCCGAAAGCTGTTCGCATTCATAACTGCTCAGTAACGTCTTAAAGCTTTCCCAGTCTTATTTATTCAGCCGCTTTGCCCCAAAACATTCCCTCGTGACGATGGCTAACAAGCCGTAATCGAACCGTACCATAGCGCTACATGAATGTAAACACCGTCTGATTGTACAAACAGTACATAAGGCAATGGGCCAATTTTTACACAGTGAACAAATTTGCTGCACAGGTGAGAGCTGAGCCAGGGATCGCTCACCTGCACAGGTGAGAGCTGTGCCAGGGATTGCTATCGCTGGCCTGAGAATCGATCTTGTACCTACTCTGGAACAGGCGTGTTTTCCACCGCTCACTCCACTTGCAAGCTAGGACTCCTAAGCCTTCAATAAATTTAGTGATCTCAGCAAGGCGCCTTCCTGCAATAATGTGAGATGAGTGACTGACCAATGCCCCCCCCCCCCCGCCCTTTCAAATTAGGCCTCTTCGCACAATCTGTTGCACAAGCAACTATACCAGGGATGCTCAAACTGCGGCTCAGGAACCAACTGTAGCTCTTTCACACATATTGCGTGGCTCTTGAAGCCCCCCCCCCCCCCCACGCAACCGGTTGGCTTGGAGAAAGCGTCTGCCTCTTTAAAGCACTCCTCCAAGCCAAGCCAGCTGGCAGCTTAGAGAATACATTAAAGTTGCTTGCTTTCCACCTCTCCCTTCCCTCCCCCATCTGTTTGCCTCCTTCCTTCTTGACTTGCAACTCTCAAAAATCTGACATTGAAGTCTTGCCGCTCTCAAACATCTGGCTTGGAGAATACATTCAAAGTAAAAGTTGTTTTTATTTCCACCTCTCCCTTCCCCCCCCCTCCCCATCTATTTTCCTTCCTTCTCTCAAAAATATCTCAGGTTTATTCTATGTGGCTCTTCGGCCACCCCTGGACTTATACTTTACTCACACTATACTTTCTCACCAGCTGGGGTCTAAGGAGGCTTGCCTCTTTCTCCTCTCTTCCGTTTTTATCCTCACAACACCCCTGGGAGGTAGGTTAGGCTGAGAGCCTGTGACGTCCCAGCTTCCCCCAGCCAGCTTCCGTTTGGATTAGAACCCGACTTTCTCAGCTCCTAGTCCAATATTTTATCCCTACACCAGGCCGGCATATATTCATGTTGCACGTTCGTTTGTGCGAAGGCTTGAACGCGTGTCTATCCCGCCAATACTCTGAAAAGCAGGGTTCCGCTGGTGTCCACACGTAGTCTACAAATCAGCGGAGACCTGGAAGTGAGCCGCGTGCACTGCATGTGTGAACGCACAGCCTGCTCACCTCTCAAGCCCCCCTGCTACCCAGTGGGACCCTCCGCCCGTCCCTCTCCCTGCATTTTGTCACCGGCATAGCCGCCGCCCCTCCCTCCCGCATCTCCAGCCTCTCCCCAACTAGGATGACCAAGTCCAATTCAAAAAATATATGGGGACTTTGGGGTGGAGCCAGATTTTGGGGGTGGAGCCAGGAGGCATTGGGGATGGAGCCTGTAGCAAGTAACAAGCATGACTGAACTCCAAAGGGAGTTCTGACCATCGCACTTAAAGGGACCATACACTTTTTAAATGCCTTCCCTCCATTGGAAATAATGAAGGAGACGGGCACCTTCTTTGGAGACCAGGGGGTCCAATCCTTTTGAAACTTGGAGAGTGTTTTGAAGAGAGGCACTGGATGCTATGCTGGAAATTTGGTGCCTCTACCTCAAAACACGGCCCCCCAGAGCCCCAGATGCCTGCAGATCAAATCCCCATTATACCCTGCGGCAGGGGTGTCGAACATGCGGCCTGGGGGCCGAATCAGGCTCCCAAATAGCTGGCTGTCATCTGCTTCCTTCTCTTTTGCTTCCTTCTGCATAACAGCTTGCTTTTACAGGCTTGCAAAGACTCTATTTTCTCCGTTGGCTGAGGCTCCTCCCTTAGGGAGGTAGGGTGGAGGGAGAGCTTGCTTTGCCAGGCCCTCTGAATTGCACAGCAGAGCTACTGAGCCAAGCCTCTCTTCCTTCTATTGGCTGAGGCTCCTCTCGCTCCTGGTCCCCTGGGGAAGGAAGGAAAGAGCCAGAGCTTCCTCTGCCCAGCTCCCTGGATCCCATGGGAGAGATACAAATCACTTTAAGACCAACGAGTGGGGCCTCCAAACCTGGGGATCACCTGGCCCCACCTGGGGATTGGCAACCCTCCTTTCCGATGCCCTAGAAGCCGGGGGAGGGGGGCCTCCAAACCGGGAGATCCCCTGGCCCCACCTGGGGATTGGCAACCCTCCTTTCTGATGCTCCTGAAGTCGGGGGCCTCCAAACCGGGAGATCCCCTGGCCCCACCTGGGGATTGGCAACCCTCCTTTCCGATGCCCTAGAAGCCGGGGGAGGGGGGCCTCCAAACCGGGAGATCCCCTGGCCCCACCTGGGGATTGGCAACCCTCCTTTCTGATGCTCCTGAAGTCGGGGGCCTCCAAACCGGGAGATCCCCTGGCCCCACCTGGGGATTGGCAACCCTCCTTTCCGATGCCCTAGAAGCCGGGGGAGGGGGGCCTCCAAACCGGGAGATCCCCTGGCCCCACCTGGGGATTGGCAACCCTCCTTTCTGATGCTCCTGAAGTCGGGGGCCTCCAAACCGGGAGATCCCCTGGCCCCACCTGGGGATTGGCAACCCTCCTTTCTGATGCCCCTGAAGCTGGGGGAGGGGGGCCTCCAAACCGGGAGATCCCCTGGCCCCACCTGGGGATTGGCAACCCTCCTTTCCGATGCTCCTGAAGTCGGGGGCCTCCAAACCGGGAGATCCCCTGCCCTCACCCGGGGATTGGCAACCCTCCTTTCCGATGCCCCTGAAGCCGGGGGAGGGGGGCCTCCAAACTGGGAGATCCCCTGGCCCCACCTGGGGATTGGCAACCCTCCTTTCTGATGCTCCTGAAGTCGGGGGCCTCCAAACCGGGAGATCCCCTGCCCTCACCCGGGGATTGGCAACCCTCCTTTCCGATGCCCCTGAAGCCGGGGGAGGGGGGCCTCCAAACCGGGAGATCCCCTGGCCCCACCTGGGGACTGGCAACCCTCCTTTCCGATGCCCCTGAAGCCGGGGGAGGGGGGCCTCCAAACCGGGAGATCCCCTGGCCCCACCTGGGGATTGGCAACCCTCCTTTCCGATGCCCCTGAAGCCGGGGGAGGGGGGCCTCCAAACCGGGAGATCCCCTGGCCCCACCTGGGGACTGGCAACCCCCTCGCCACCACGTGCTCTCCAGAAGCCGCCTTTCCTCCCAGGGCCTTGCCCGGGATGGCGCGCGCTCACCTGGCAGAAGCAGCGGCGCTCGGCGGAGGCGGCGTCTGGCGCGGGCTGCTGCTGGGCGGCAGGGAGGAAGAGGAGGAGGAGGAGGAGAAGCAGCATCGGCGGGCGAGGCATGGCGCGGCCGGCCCGGGCGAGAGGCGAGTCCTTCTTCTCCGGAGGAGGCGGCAGGCAGCAGCCGCGGGGGCCGGCAGGGCCCGCCTCCCTCCTTCCTTCCTTCCTTCTTTCCCTGGCGGGGCGGACGTGCAGCGCAGCCCGCAGGCGACGCCTGGTTTTTCCCGGCCTTCGGGGAGGAGGAAGGCAGGAAGGAAGAGGCGGGCTGAGTCACCGGCCGCTCCGAGGCTTGCAGCAAGGTGCACCGTGCAGCAGCAGCAGCAGCAGCAGCGGGAGGGTCTCCGGGCTTGCGCAGAGTGCCCCGCAGGCCTCCAAGCTCCGGCTGCCGGAGTTCCTTCCTGGAGATGAGGGGTGGTGGAAGCAGAAGGTGGGATTTGGGGAAGGGAAGGGGGCTCAGCAGGGGCGAGGAGGACCTCTCCTCCAAAGCTGGCGTGGCCTCCGGGGGAAGAGCTTTCTGTCGCCGGGAGATCTCCAGCCACCACCGGGAGGTTGGTATAGCTACACAGCCCAGACCAGCACACAGCAGCTGTAACCCGGAGGAGGGGGGGCAACTGCAGCATGGTGACTAACCACCAGGTCAGCTGCATAGGGTTGCTGACCTCCAGGTAGGACCTGGAGATCTCCTGGAATGACAGCAGGGAAATGGCACCTTTGGAGGAGAGACTGTAGAAGCTTCCTTCCCGGATTCCATCTTCTCCTGGTTCCAGCCCTGAAACTCCAGGTATTTCCCAAGACAGAGCTGGCAGCCCTAGCTGCTGGGGCACTCTGCACATACCCAGAGACCCTCTTGCTTTTAGGGTTTGTAGAATCTTTCGGGATCAAGTGCCGTGTTCTACTGGAGAAAGTTTTGCTTCCAGACATTTCGTTCTCAGCTGCGGAGAACATCCTCAGTAGCGTTGCAGCCAGAGCAGGCGCTCAGACCTTCTTGGCTGCTGTGCATTGAGTGGGGCCAGGGCTGCTGGAGAGCTGCTATTTCTAGGCTGGAGGGGGTGTGGTGAGAGGGCAATTGGTTTGTGGATGTGCCCATTGTTTGGTGGGGCTTCCTGGAAGGGTGGTGATAAGGAAACTGGCTGTAGAATGTGAAGGTCAGAGTGCCGGCTCCGGCTGCAACGCCACTGAGGATGTTCTCCGCAGCTGACAACGAAACGTCTGGAAGGAAAACTTTCTCCAGTAGAACACGGCACTTGATCCCGAAAGATTCTACAAACCCTAATGATGTTACCAGCCGTGAAAACCTGAAATCTTTGATACCTCTTGCTTTTGTTGCACTAATAGCGAATTTGAAGGTTGGCATCCCTGACGTAGCACTCAGGATTGCCAACCTCCAGGTGGGATCTGGAGATCTCCTGGAAATTCACAGCCTATAACTGACAACCCCTAGAGACCTTGTTTTGTTTCCAGTGGCTGCCCATAGTCCTTTTAAAATGGCTCCTGTTAATTTTGCATTTCACAGTCTTTTCACCTCATTTGGTAGATCCAGGTGGGCAGCGGTGTTGGTCTGAAGCAGTAGAACAAAGTAGGAGTCAAGTTTCACCTTTAAGACCAACAAAGTTTTATTCAGAATGTAAGCTTTTGTACGCATGCATACTTCTTCAGACGAGGGGATGGGGTACCGTGGGCTGAAATGCACGTCGTTGGTGGGTGAAGAGTTGATACAAAGCTAGGCTCAAATGGGGAAATAGTGTACTAAATTGGAAGACCATTTGGTCTGGATAGCAATAAAAGGTAATAAAAGTTGCCGTTTAATTGCTGTTGCTGCAAGACTAGGTAAAGCAAAACTTTTATTACCCTTTACTCTTATCCAGACCAAATGGTTTTCCAATTTATTACACTAATTCCCCATTTGAGCCTAGCTTTGTATCAGTTTGCACTGATACAATGACACTAAATTGTTCAGGGTGGTGAGAACCAGAGAGGATTGTGAGGCACTCCAAAGGGATCTGTTGAGGCTGGGTGAGTGGGCATCAACGTGGCAGATGAGGTTCAATGTGGCCAAGTGCAAAGTAATGCACATTGGGGCCAAGAATCCCAGCTACAAATACAAGTTGATGGGGTGTGAACTGGCAGAGGCTGACCAAGAGAGAGATCTTGGGGTCGTGGTAGATAACTCACTGAAAATGTCAAGACAGTGTGCAATTGCAATAAAAAAGCCCAATGCCATGCTGGGAATTATTAGGAAGGGAACTGAAAACAAATCAGCCAGTATCATAATGCCCCTGTATAAATCGATGGTGCGGTCTCATTTGGAATACTGGTGTACAATTCTGGTCACCACACCTCAAAAAGGATATTATAGCATTAGAAAAAGGGCAACTAGAATGATTAAAGGCTTGGAACACTTTCCCTATGAAGAAAGGTTAAAACGCTTGGGGCTCTGTAGCTTGGAGAAATGTCGACTGCGGGGTGACATGATAGAGATGGGATGGAGAAAGTAGAGAAAAGAAGTCCTTTTCTCCCTTTCTCACAATACAAGAACTCGTGGGCATTCGATGAACTTGCTGAGCAGTCAGGTTAAAACGGATAAAAGGAAGTACTTCTTCACCCAAAGGGTGATTAACGTGGAATTCACTGCCGCAGGAGGTGGTGGTGGCGGCTACAAGCACAGCCAGCTTTAAGAGTGGATTGAATAAAAATATGGAGCAGAGGTCCATCCGTGGCTATTAGCCACAGTGTGTGTGTGTGTGTGTATATCTATGTATACACACACATATATTGGCCACTGTGTGACACAGAGTGTTGGACTGGATGGGCCATTGGCCTGATCCAACATGGCTTCTCTTACGTTCTTATGTTCTTACACTCTTCACCCACCAGCTGCATGTATTTCAGCCCACTGTGCCCTGTTTCCTTGTCTGATGACGTGTCCACGCATACAAAAGTTTCCGTTCTGAATCAAACTTTGTTGGTCTTAAAGGTGCCACCTCATTGTTTGCACCTCGCTCTTTTCCAATAATTGTAAGGCTAAAGATTTTAAAAATAAAATAAATAATGTCTCAGAAATTTGTTGTGATCCCAGCCCTGGGTGACAGGTTTAAGATGCGCAGCTTAAAACTGTTTTGTGTCTGCTGGATAAGCCGTAGGGGTTTGCAGGAAGAGCTTTTTTTGTAGCAGGAACTCCTTTGCATATTAGGCCGCGCACCCCTCTGATGTAGCCAATCCTCCTGGAGCTGGCAGTAGGCCCTGTATGATGAGTCCTGTAAACTCATGGAGGATTGGCTGCATCAGGGGGGCGAGGCCTAATATGCAAAGAAGCCCCTGCTAAAAAAAGAAAAAAGACCTTCGATGGCACGTGGGATGCATCTGGGTGTGTTCCACATGTCAGCTGTTTCGTGTTTGGCTTGATTTTCCATGAAGGGCATCTTGCAAAAGGATGAGGGGATCCAGGAAATATGGAGAAGCAAGGACTGTCTCAAGGCAAGCTATGGGATCAGCGGGAAAACTCCACCCTGAAAGGCAGAAGAAGATGAAGACATTGGATTTATATCCCGCCCTTCACTCCGAAGAGTCTCAGAGTGGCTCACAATCTCCTTTCCTTTCCTCCCCCTCAACAGACACCCTGTGAGGTGGGTGGGCTGGAGAGGGCTCTCCCAGTAGCTGCCCTTTCGAGGACAGAGCGGCCTACAATCTCCTTTACCTTCCTCCCCCACAACAGACACCCTGTGAGGTGGGTGGGGCTGAGAGGGCTCTCCCAGCAGCTGCCCTTCCAAGGACAGAGTCTCAGAGTGGCCTACAATCTCCTTTCCCTTCCTCCCCCACAACAGACACCCTGTAAGGTGGGTGGGGCTGAGAGGGCTCTCACAGCAGCTGCCCTTTCAAGGACAGAGTCTCAGAGCAGCCTACAATCTCCTTTACCTTCCTCCCCCACAACAGACACCCTGTGAGGTGGGTGGGGCTGAGAGGGCTCTCCCAGCAGCTGCCCTTCCAAGGACAGAGTCTCAGAGCAGCCTACAATCTCCTTTACCTTCCTCCCCCACAACAGACACCCTGTGAGGTGGGTGGGGCTGAGAGGGCTCTCACAGCAGCTGCCCTTTCAAGGACAGAGTCTCAGAGCGGCCTACAATCTCCTTTCCCTTCCTCCCCCACAACAGACACCCTGTGAGGTGGGTGGGGCTGAGAGGGCTCTCACAGCAGCTGCCCTTTCAAGGACAGAGTCTCAGAGCGGCCTACAATCTCCTTTCCCTTCCTCCCCCACAACAGACACCCTGTGAGGTGGATGGGGCTGAGGGGACTCTCACAGCAGCTGCCCTTTCAAGGACAACCTCTGCCAGAGCTATGGCTGACCCAAGGCTATTCCAGAGCTGCAAGTGGAGGAGTGGGGAATCAAACCCAGTTCTCCCAGATAAGAGTCGACACACTTAGCCACTACACCAAACTGGCTCCGTGATGTATGGATCACTGGCATTTGAAGACAGGGCAGAAGGAGAAGTTCTGTCAGGTTCCACCCTGCCTTTGAGAGATGTCAGGAATGAGGAGCTCTTGCAAAAAGGGTGATTGGCGATTCAAATCACTTTGACAGAAGGCTTCCTCCAAAATCTAGACATAGCACATCTGTCTAACGCAGTGTGGCCAAACTGTGGCTCAGGAGCCACATGTGGCTCTTTCACACATATTGTGTGGCTTTTGGATAGCAATAAAAAGGTGTGGTCTGGATAGCCATTGGCTAGCTTGGAGAAGGCATTTCTCTCTTTAAATCACTTCTCCAAGATAGCTGATGGCTTGGGGAATGAATTTAAAATTAAGGTTGCTTTCTTTCCATCTCTCCCTCCCCCATCTATTTGCCTTCCTCCCTGCCTTCCTTCTTTCCTTGGAGTGCAGAGTGCCTTTCCCCTTGCATCTGCCAGTGGTGTACTCCCATTTTAAATGGCTCCAGGTGTTGATGCAATACTTCGGAGCAAGAGGTATGGGTTATCAAATAATGCTAAATAAAGGAAATCCTGTACGTACGTTAATGTTTTCATGTTTGTATTTTGGGTAAAACAACCAATATCATGAATTGGGTTTGAGAGCCAGTTTGGTGTAGTAGTTAAGTGCATGGACTCGTATCTGGGAGAACCAGGTTTGATTCCCCACTCCTCCACTTGGACCTGCCGGAATGGCCTTGAGTTAGCCATAGCTGTCACAGAAGAAGAAGAAGAAGAAGAAGAAGAAGAAGATATTGGATTTCTATCCCGCCCTCCACTCCAAAGAGTCTCAGAGCGGCTCACAATCTCCTTTCCCTTCCTCCCCCACAGCAGACACCCTGTGAGGTGGGTGGGGCTGGAGAGGGCTCTCACAGCAGCTGCCCTCTCAAGGCCAGAGTCTCAGAGCAGCCTACAATCTCCTTTACCTTCCTCCCCCACAACAGACACCCTGTGAGGTAGATGAAGATATTGGATTTATATCCCGCCCTCCACTCCGAAGAGTCTCAGAGCGGCTCACAATCTCCTTTACCTTCCTCCCCCACAACAGACACCCTGTGAGGTAGATGAAGATATTGGATTTATATCCCGCCCTCCACTCCGAAGAGTCTCAGAGCGGCTCACAATCTCCTTTCCCTTCCTCCCCCACAACAGACACCCTGTGAGGTGGGTGGGGCTGGAGAGGGCTCTCACAGCAGCTGCCCTTTCAAGGACAACCTCTGCCAGGGCTATGGCTGACCCAAGGCCATGCTAGCAGGTGCAAGTGGAGGAGTGGGGAATCAAACCCGGTTCTCCCAGATAAGAGTCCACACACTTAACCATTACACCAAACTGGCTCTCCTCTTTTCAAGGAGTTGTCCTTGAAAGGGCAGTTGCTATAAGAGCTCTCTCAGCCCCACCTACCTCACAGGGTGTCTGTTGTGGGGGAGGAAGAGAAAGGAGATTGTAGGCCACTCTGAGACTCTGTCCTTGGAAGGGCAGCTGCTGGGAGAGCCCTCTCAGCCCCACCCACCTCACAGGGTGTCTGTTGCGGTGGGTGGGGGAAGGTAAAGAAGATTGTGACCGCTCTGAGACTTTGAGATTCAGAGTATAAGGCAGGATATATATCCAATACCACCACCACCTTCTTCTTTCCTCCCTCCCTCCCTGAAACATCTGATGTTCATGTCTTAACAGCTCTCAAACAACTGACATTTATTTTATGTGGCTCTCATGCTAAGCAAGTTTGGCCACCCCTGGTCTAACGTTTGATTCAGGTGGGCGACCGTACTGGTCTGAAGCTAGAGAACAGAGTTTGGGTCCAGCGACACCTTTAACCAACAGAGTTTAATTCTGCGTAGAAGCTTTTGCCGGACATTACTTAGACGTCTGAGATGACTCGACCCAATGTTAGACCTTGACTTCTGAGAATGATCGAGCAAAATAATGATCAAGCGTCTGCCAGTCGTGATCTGTGAAAAACTAAACGCAAATCGTAGCTTTTATTGGCTCAAACGGGTCGAAAAAATGGATACACAGACCTGCCTTATATTGAATCACACCATGGAGACCATTGGCCCTCAAGATTAGTAGCGTCCAGGGGTGGAATTCTAGCAGGAGCTCCTTTGCATATTAGGCCACACACCCCTGATGTAGCCAATCCTCCTGGAGCTTCCAGTAGGCCCTGTACTGAGAGCCCTGTAAGGAATTCTAGCAGGAGCTCCTTTGCATATTAGGCCCCACCCCCCTGATGTAGCCAATCCTCCTGGAGCTTCCAGTAGGCCCTGTACTTAAAGCCCTGTAAGGAATTCTAGCAGGACCTCCTTTGCATATTAGGCCCCACCCCCTGATGTAGCCAGTCCTCCTGGAGCTTCCAGTAGGCCCTGTACTGAGAGCCCTGTAAGGAATTCTAGCAGGACCTCCTTTGCATATTAGGCCACACCCCCTGATGTAGCCAATCCTCCTGGAGCTTCCAGTAGGCCCTGTACGAAGAGCCCTGTAAGGAATTCTAGCAGGACCTCCTTTGCATATTAGGCCGCACCCCCCTGATGCAGCCAATCCTCCTGGAGCTTCCAGTAGGCCCTGCACTGAGAGCCCTGTAAGGAATTCTAGCAGGACCTCCTTTGCATATTAGGCCGCACACCCCTGATGTAGCCAATCCTCCTGGAGCTTCCAGTAGGCCCTGCACTGAGAGCCCTGTAAGGAATTCTAGCAGGACCTCCTTTGCGTATTAGGCCGCACACCCCTGATGTAGCCAATCCTCCTGGAGCTTCCAGTAGGCCCTGCACTGAGAGCCCTGTAAGGAATTCTAGCAGGACCTCCTTTGCATATTAGGCCGCACACCCCTGATGTAGCCAATCCTCCAAGAGCATACAAGGCTCTTTTTTGTAAACTCTTGGAGGATTGGCTACATCAGAGGGGTGTGGCCTAATATGCAAAGGAGCTCCTGCTAGAATTCCACCCCTGGTCGTGTCTATTCAAATTGGTAGTAGCTCTCCAGGGTTTCCAATTATTCACATGACCTGCTCTCTTATCTTTTTTAATAAATGTTGGGAATAGAACCTGGAATCTTCTGCTGCATACAAAACTCTGCCATCGAGCCACCCCCCCCACACACCTGGGTAGCCAATAGCAAGCTTCGTGGATCAGTGGCAGAGCATCTGCTTGGCATGCAGAAGGTCCCAGGTTCAGTTTCCAACTTATCCAGTTAAAGGATCTGGCAGTAGGTGATGGGAAAGACCTTTCACTGCCGGAGACTCTGTAGAGCCACTGCCAGTCTAAGTAGAGTCTAACATACGGTGTCAAAGGTACGGCTTGTGGGCCAGAACCAGCCCACCGTGGGCTTGAATCCAGCCCGCGAGCAAGTGGCAAGTGGGAGAAAAGAGGAGGGAACCACCCTTTCAGCATTTGGGGGCTTTCTTCACTTCTTCTCCCCACCCCGTTCCCACACAAATCCCACCCCCTCATTGCTTGGAGAGGCACAGGTGAGTGTGATGAACCTGAAAGGTGAGCCAGGGGACAAGCCCATGGTCAGGGGGGTGGGGAGGAGAGGCCTTTCCCCAGGAGATCACTCACTCTGAAGAAAGGAGAGAGGGATATATGCCTTTTCCCAGGAGCAGGCCTCGGATTCAGCAGGAGCTCACAGGAGCACAGCTCCTGAAGCTTTCTGAGGGTTCCCCCTCCTCCTCCCCACCTAGTCCATTGAATAGTAGGTGCTGCTGCATAACAATCCCTGGATGAACTCCACCACCTATTTTTCTACAAAGCAATCCCTGCTCAGGAGGAAATGCTGAGGTGTTCTATGACTGCAGTGCTGTTGAGTCACTTCTCCTTTCTCTGATGGGCAGAATCCAGGAAGTGCAGAGTGCCTTTGCGTTTGGCAGTGGTCACTCCCATTTTAAATCATTCCAGATGTTGATGCAATAATTTGGAGCAAGAGGTATCGGTTATCAAATAATGTTAAATAAAGGAAACACCATAAGAGAGTAAATGTTTTAAGCATGTTTGTATTTTGGGTAAGAAAACAATATCACAGATTGGGTTTGCTTGTGTCCTTTATAAAGGTTAAATCCGGCAAACATGGCCCAGTCCGACATGGACGTTTATGTCAGATCCAGCCCTGGTAACAAATGAGTTCAACAATTATCCTTTCTATGGCATTATACACCAAGGAGCAGTGGTGGGATTCAGCCGGTTCGCACCGGTTCTATGGAACCGTTACCTAATGCTCTATCGGTTCTATAGAACCGTTTGTTGGTCGGGCGCCCTCGGATCAACGGGGACTTTCCCCTCTAAGTGCCTAAAACTCACCAGTTTCTTTTCCCCACCAGACTGCAAAAAAGCCCAAGCGAACAAGTTAGACGCGCGCCCTGCCAGGAATTGCGTCTCACTCCCTCCAGCCCCTTCCAGCTTCACCACTCCCACGTGTGATTAAAACCCAGGCACCGAGGAAAAAGCAGCTCAAGCTAACCACCGTGGCGCCTTCTGGGACTTGTAGTCCTTGCGCTCGGTAGCACAGCGGGCAGGAGGCTCGAAAGACTACCAGACCCGGCATGCCCCTCGGCAAAGAAGGGCTCCGCTCGCTCGTGCGCACTCGCGGAGTCAGGAAGCCCCGCCCACTTTCATTCCTGGAAGGATGAGTAGGCGAAGGTCTGTGGGCTGCAAACGCTTGTGGGGGCGTCGGGCTTGTTTGGTTTGTTTGCAAATGGCAGTCAAATTAGGTGACAGATTTTTCTTTTTGCAGAGAGATAAATATTGGAGCGTGTTGCCATGTATGCAAAACAAGGCTTGACAGCCGGGCTTTTCCCCAGCCAACGGTTGATCTGTTCAGATGGGTTCTGTGGCATGCGTTTGGGTGCCCCAACTGTAGTAGCTTTCAGGTGATGGTAAAAAAACCCCTCTGCCTGGACATGTGAGTCCTCCACCCGTGTTTGCTCAAGCTTGTATAACCAGCTTTGGTTGGCACACTGCTTTTTTAGGGAGGCCAGCCTTTTAAGCTCACATTGCCAGAGTGACACTTCGTTCTGCAAAGCCGGGATGTCAAACATCTGACCTGGGGGCCGAATCAGGCCCTCGGAGGGCTCCTATCAGGCCCCTGAGCAACTGACTGTCATCTGCTTCCTTCTTTCTCCTTTCTGTATAACAGCTTGCTTTGCAAGGCTCCCTCAATTGCACAGGAACTGCAGAGCAATACTTCTATTTTCTTCATTGGCTGAGGCTCTTCCCTTGGGGAGGAAGGAGGAGGAATAGCTTGTTTTGCCAGACTCCCTCAATCGCACAGCAGAGATACTGAGTGAAGCCTCTCTTGCTTCTATTTGCTGAGGCTCTCCCCCCCCCCCCAGTCCCCTGGGGAAGGAAGGAAAGAGCCAGAGCTTCTTTTGCCCAGTTCCCTGGATCCCATGGGAGAAATACAAAGAAAGCACCTTTAAGACCAACAAGTGCTAATGCTTTTAGCATGTTTTTAGTTTTTTAGGAAATATATTTGTGTTTGTGTCCTTTATAAAGTTTGTATCTTTGCTACCTAATCTTTAAATAGGAACACACATGGCCCAGCCTGACATGGCCCAGCCAGACAAAGTCTCCTTTATGTCAGATTCGGCCCTCATAACAAAATGAGTTTGACACTTCCATAGCAGTCTGTACACTGGTTGTAACGGGCTTGAACCTCCCACCCCCACCCCGCTTCACGTTCCACTGCAAGATTCTCTGGTTTGATTTTGGTTCTCTGGCTTGACACATTGGCTTGTGGTTCCTCTGGGATTACTGAGTTCTGTAGAAGTTCTGCTGAACTCACTGTCTGTCAGTGATTCCTACTTGCAGACATGGGGGGGGGGGTTGCCCTGGAAGCAGCTTGCAGGGTTTTCTGTCCCCCCTTCCACTGGAAATAATGTTCAGAGGCCCATAAAATTGGACTCACTCCTTGGTCCAATCGACTTGAAACTTGGGGGTTATTTAAAGCAGGGGTCCCCAACCCCCAGGCCATGGACCGGTCCCGGTCCGCGGTGTGTTAGTATCCAGGCTGCACAGGGACAGC
This sequence comes from Heteronotia binoei, assembly GCF_032191835.1. Taxonomy (NCBI): domain Eukaryota; kingdom Metazoa; phylum Chordata; class Lepidosauria; order Squamata; family Gekkonidae; genus Heteronotia; species Heteronotia binoei. The sequence goes on along the minus strand of NC_083243.1, from coordinate 8,265,258 downwards.
ACTCTTGGCTTCCTGGGTCACAGATCTGGGAAGCTGAGAGCGGTGGGATGGATCAGCGGCGTGTGCTCTCCTCCAAGCCCTGCTTCCCAGGCATAGAGGAGAGTAGGCTTGCTCCACCACCCCTTTTGCCCACCCACACAGCCTCACTCCAAAGACCATGGTGGACGAAAGAGGCAGTGTGGCCTCGCTCTGAGGCTGCCTCCCCTTCCAGGGGAGGTGGCCAGAAGCAGCCCCAGTCTACCCCGTATTTAAAGACCCCCATGGGGGCAGGGACATGGAAGCAGGGTGGCCTGGGGCAGCAAGAACCCCTGCACCACCCCCCACAGTCCGTGGAAAAATTGTCTGCTACAAAACTGGTCCCTGGTGCCAAAAAGGTTGGGAGCCACTGATTGAAAGGACAGGCACCAGCAGCTTCCCTGCGATTGTGGTGCTTGTGCCTATAAAAGCCAGTTTGGTGTAGTGGTTAAGTGTGCGGACTCTTATCTGGGAGAACCTGGTTTGATTCCCCACTCCTCCACTTGCACCTGCTGAAATGGTCTTCGGTCAGCCATAGCGCTGGCAGAGGTTGTCCTTGAAAGGGCAGCTGCTGGGAGAGCCCTCTCCAGTCCCACCCACCTTGCAGGGTGTTTTTTGTGGGGGAGGAAGGGAAAGGAGATTGTGAGCCCCTCTGAGACTCTTCGGAGTGGAGGGTGGGATATAAATCCAATATCTTCTTCTTCTAAAAACAACTCCCCCGGCCACCTGGAAATCTTTCAAAACAACTGTTCCATTTTCCCAGCCATTCCCCATACAGAATAATGGTCCTGAAAAAACTGGAAATGGGGGGGGGGGACCCTCCAAATCCAATTACCATACAGGTATCTGGAATTCAGGAATATTGGAATTACCAATATATCCCCAGTCCAATATACCTGAACCTGAAAAGGTACTTTTTTGGCACGTCCCACCCAGGACCCTGGGAATTATATTGTTATGGACAGTTGTTGGTATTTATGGCGAGAAAATGGTTGGATCCAACACTGAAGAGGGAAAAAATCAAACATTACTAAGGACATAGGTGTATTAACAGCAGTTAGTGACTAGTTTACCAGGTTTCTATCCTGTTTATCCTTTCTATCAAGAGCCAGTTTGTTGTGGTGGTGAAGTGTGCGGACTCTTGTCTGGAAGAACTGACTTTTATTCCCCACTCCTCCACTTGCAGCTGCTGAAATGGCCTTGGGTCAGCTATAGTTCTTGCAGAGGTTGTCTTTGAAAGAGCAGCTTCTGGAAGAGCTCTCTCAGCTCCACCTACCTCACAGGGAGTCAGTTGTGGAGGAAGAAGATAATGGAAATTGTAAGCCACTCTGAGACTGATTCAGAGAGAAGAGTGGGGTATAAATCTATGGTCTTCTTTTTCTTCTTCTTCTCTTCCTCAATATTGTTCAAAGCAATTGTTCAAATTGTTCAAAGTTAGGAGCAATCGTGTTTTATTTAATTGGCCAGAAGAAGAAGCCAAGATTTGTTGCAATCAAAATTCTGTACTGGGAAGACTGAAGGTCAGATTCCTGCAAAGCTCACAGGCTGATTTCAATCAGTCACTATCAGCGCAATCCTAAAGCCATTTCCCTATGCAGCCCAGTTGCATAGACCTGCGTGAGAGTCTGAGTTAGATCTCCTAAGGATGGTGCTGTGTCTGTCAGCCCCACCTACTGCACAAGGTTGTGCGGATTTAAAGGGGAAGGCTAGTAAACCATGTATAACATCATGAGTACCTGAATACAAAGATGGGCTACATCAGGGGTAGGGAAATGGTTGAGAAGTTGAATGCATTTTTTGCCTTCACTGTGGAAGACGAGAAGTGTTTGCCCGCTCCAGAACCACTAATTTTGGAAGGGGTGTTGAAAGACCTGAGTCAGATTGAGGTGACAAGAGAGGAGGTCCTACAACTGATAGACAAATTAAAAACTAATAAGTCACCAGGTCCGGATGGCATACATCCGAGAGTTCTGAAAGAACTCAAAGTTGAACTTGTTGATCTTCTGACAAAAATCTGTAATCTTTCATTGAAATCTGCCTCCGTTCCTGAGGACTGGAAGGTAGCAAATGTCACCCCCATCTTTAAAAAGGGTTCCAGAGGATTTCCGGGAAATTACAGGCCAGTCTGTCTGACTTCAATACCGGGAAAGTTGTTAGAAACTATTATCAAGGACAGAATGAGCAGGCACATTGATGAACACTGGTTATTGAGGAAGACTCAGCATGGGTTCTGTAAGGGAAGATCTTGCCTCACTAACCTGTTACAGTTCTTTGAGGGGGTGGACAAAGGGGACCCAATAGATGTTGTTTACCTTGACTTCCAGAAAGCTTTTGATAAAGTTCCTCATCAAAGGCTCCTTAGAAAGCTTGAGAGTCATGGAGTAAAAGGACAGGTCCTCTTGTGGATCAAAAACTGGCTGAGTAATAGGAAACTGAGAGTGAGTATAAATGGGCAGTCTTCGCAATGGAGGACGGTAGTGCCTCTCCCCAAAATACCCTCCCAGTTTCAAAAAGATTGGACCAGGGGGTCCAATTCTATGAGCCCCAAAAGAAGGTGCCCTTATCCTTCATTATTTCCTATGAAAGGAAGGCATTGAAAAGGTGTGCCGTCCCTTTAAATGTGAGGGCCAGAACTCCCAATATGGAAATATCTTCAATAAATCTTTCTTTAAACATAATCTAGTTGTCTTTACCTCTTTTACTGTTCTTATTGCAGTATTTAATGCGTGAATTATTAAACTATCTTTCGGTATATCTTTCGGTATAGTTAAAATGGTCATTAGGACATAGAACCTGTTGTTAATTTATTTGAATCCCACCACTGCCAATGAGGTCCCTGTCCTCCCCAGGAAACACCCCCAAATCTTTAGGATCTAGCAGTCCTATACTGGAAACCCTCCAAAGCATACATTTTCTCCAGGGGAACTGATTTCTGTCATCTGGAGACCAGCGGTAATACTGGGGGATCTCCAGGTCCCACCTAGAAGCTGGCATCCTTACTCGACAGCCATTTTGGTCAGGCCAGTGGCCAATTCAGTCCAACACTCTATATCACACAGTAACCAGAACCAAAGTGCCATCAGGAGGTCCACCAGCAGGACCAGAACTTCACAAGTCCTCCCAGCGCTGTGGACTCCCCAAGCAATTCAGGACATCACTGCCCTAGACAGAGTGTTCCCTCTATGCCTTGTGGTTAGTACCCATGGATGGACCTCTGGTCTATGTTTATCCGCTTGTCTCATAAAAACATAAGCCGTGTTGGATCAGGCCAGTGGCTTATCCACACCAACGCACAGTGGCCCAAACCCAGGCAGCACCAGGAGGTCCACCAGCGTGGGGCCAGAACTCCAGAACCTCTTTCATTCTTGACCCCCAAAACACCAAGAAGAAGACAGAGCATCCCTGCCCCCCAGATCCTTCCTGTCATGATCCCAGGACTAAGGTGAAAGAATCTGTAGGCCTGAAGGCCTGTAGGCCTGAAGAAGGCTTCTGAGGCCTGGTGTAAAGTTGACAAGAGGCCTCCATTTCCCAGGCACCCTCTGAGGCCTGTGATTGGACTGGGGTGAAACTGGAGGGAAAAGGGAGTCCAATCACCACCCAGGAGATGGGGCCTGGGGAGAAAGCATATAAGGCCCCGCAGCAGAGGGTGGGAAGATCTTCTCCCAGGAGCTGAGAGAGAGAAGAGGGGTGCAGGCAGCAGAATCCCGCAATCCATCCATCCATCCAAGGAGGGAGGGCTGGACCCAAGAAGGCCCCAGTTCAGCACAGACCGGAGAGGCACTGCATAAGGAAGTTTTACGGTTGGCTCACTTCTGCACTCATTTTGCCCTCTTGCCTGAAAAACGTGTCCCTGTTAAAGCTCTGTCCTCCTCCTCCCAAGAGCCTTTTTTCTCTGTATTGGTTACTCCGCCCAAGCTGCAGTCATAATATGCTCAAATAATACAGTTCCACTCCATTTTCAGTGCACTTTCAAACTGGATTTTGTCAGTTCACACAGTAAAACCCAGTTGTAAAGTGCACTGAAAGTGGACTGAAACGGCATTATTTAGCATGTGTGATCGCAGCCCCGCTGTATTAATAGAAGCTTTAATATACCTGGCTGCGCCCTCCTCACCTCAAGTGCGTTGGGTCACCTGGCTGGGCCTTCCCTGGTGTCTAGGCGGTGAGGGGAGGTGCTTGGGAAGGTGAAGAGGAGTCTATTCTGGGCACTCCACCCTGGTTTTACCCCCGCCACCACAGTGATTGCTTTCAACTAGTTATTAGGGTTGCCAATCCCCAGGTTGGGGCAGGGGATCCCCCAGTTTGGAGGCCCTCCAACCGTTTCAGGGTCATCAGAAAGCAAGGGGGCTAGGGAGAGCCAGTTTGGTGTAGTGGTTAAGTGTGCGGACTCTTATCTGGGAGAACCGGGTTTGATTCCCCACTCATAAGAACATAAGAACATAAGAGAAGCCATGTTGGATCAGGCCAATGGCTCATCAAGTCCAACACTCTGTGTCACACAGTGGCAAAAAAAATTTTTTATATACACACATACACAAAAAAAATTTTCCTCCACTTGCACCTGCTGAGATGGCCTTGGGTCAACCATAGCTCTGGCAGAGGTTGTCCTTGAAAGGGCAGCTGCTGTGAGAGCCCTCTCCAGCCCCACCCACCTCACAGGGTGTCTGTTGTGGGGGGGGGGAAGGGAAAGGAGATTGTGAGCCGCTCTGAGACTCTTTGGAGTGGAGGGCGGGATATAAATCCAATATCTTCATCAACCTCACAGGGTGTCTGATGTGGGGGAGGAAGGGAAAGGAGATTGTGAGCCGCTCTGAGACTCTTTGGAGTGGAGGGCGGGATATAAATCCAATATCTTCATCAACCTCACAGGGTGTCTGATGTGGGGGAGGAAGGGAAAGGAGATTGTGAGCCGCTCTGAGACTCTTTGGAGTGGAGGGCGGGATATAAATCCAATATCTTCTTCTTCTAGGGAGATGTCTGCTGGGCACTCCAGTATTTCCTATGGCAGGGGTGGCCAATGGTAGCTCTCCAGATGTTTTTTGCCTACAACTCCCATCAGCCCCAGCCAGAAAAAATGATGCACAAACTAATAATCAGCAACTGCACTGACTGGTCCATCATTCTTGCCTAGGGTTGCCAATCCCCAGGTGGGAGCAGGGGATCTCCAATTTGAAGGTCTTCCCCCCGCTTCAGGGTCGTCAGAAAGTGGGGAGGAGGGGAGGGAAATGTCTACTGGGCACTCCATTATTCCCTGTGGGAGGGGTGGCCAACAGTAGCTCTCCAGATGTTTTTTTTTACCTACAACTCCCATCAGCCCCAGCCATTGGCCATGCCGAAGCACGCCGAAGGCACGCCGAAGCAGCCTGTCACTAATAACACAGGTCGAGATGCAGGACAGGAACCCGGAAGTGACCGACAGGCTGCTTCAGCGTGCCGCTGCACCGGCCCCCTGGGCTCCACAACGATGGGACCGATGCCACAGGGACGGGCTCGAAACATTCTATAACCCCTCAAAAGAACAGCAGTCTAGCTCGCTTCCCCCGAGCCCTGCCGCCATAAGCCTCAAGGGGGCTCATTTTGCGGCATCTCCCGGCGGGGGGGTGGCACCCGCACGGGACACATATCAAATGAAAGAGGGGGCGCAGGGCTATCAGAAACAGCCGGCGGAGGGAGTCGGGAGACCACCCCACTGGGGGATCCACACCCCGAAAGTGATGAAGGTGGCGCAGATAGAGCCAACAGAGCAAACAGGACAAAATAAATAGGCTGCATTATGCAGCACAGTTGAGAAAGTGCCTTATCCCATATACTGATGAAGTAAATACAGGATCTGAGAACAAAATTGCACAAACACACAAACACAAAGCTCCCTTACACTGAATCAGTGCTTGGGTCCACGAAAGTCAGTATTGTCTAGTCCAGTCACAAACACAAAGCTCCCTTACACTGAATCAGTGCTTGGGTCCACGAAAGTCAGTATTGTCTAGTCCAGTCACAAACACAAAGCTCCCTTACACTGAATCAGTGCTTGGGTCCACCAAAGTCAGTATTGTCTACTCCAGGGGTGGCCGGAGGGAGGAGGGAGGGAGGAGGGAGGGAAGGAAGGGAGGAGGGAGGGAAGGAAGGAGGGAAGGAAGGGAGGAGGGAGGGAGGGAAGGAAGGAGGGAGGGAAGGAAGGGAGGAGGGAGGGAAGGAAGAAAGGAAGGAGGGAGGGAAGGGAGGAGGGAGGGAAGGAAGGAAGGAGGGAAGGAAGGGAGGGAGGAGGGAAGGAAGAAAGGAAGGAAGGAGGGAGGGAGGAGGGAAGGAGGGAGGGAAGGAAGGGAGGAGGGAGGGAAGGAAGAAAGGAAGGAGGGAGGGAGGGAAGGAAGGGAGGAGGGAGGGAAGGAAGGGAGGAGGGAAGGAAGAAAGGGAGGAGGGAGGGAGGGGAGGGAGGGAAGGAAGGAAGGCAGGCCGGCCGCCCCCTCCCACCAGCCTCCCCCCCCCCGCTTTCGGCCCCCTCCCTCCCTGCTTACCTTGTTCCAGGGCGGGTGGCAGCCTCTCCTCCGGGCGGCTGGTGCTGCTGGCGGGGCTGGCGGCGGCTGCAGAGGCCGGGGAGGTGGCGGAGAGGCAGGCGCTGGTCTCTGGAGGGACTCCAGGGACCAGCGCCGGCCTTTCCGCGGCCTCCGCTGGTCTCTGGAGGCCGTCCAGGGACCAGCGCCGGCCTCTCCGCGGCCTCCGCGGGCCTCTGGAGGGCCTCCAGGGACCAGCGCCGGCCTCTCCGTGGCCTCCGCGGGCCTCTGGAGGCCCTCCAGTGACCAGCGCCGGCCTCTCCGCGGCCTCCGCTGGCCTCTGGAGGCCCTCCAGGGACCAGCGCCGGCCTCTCCGCGGCCTCCGCGGGCCTCTGGAGGGCCTCCAGGGACCAGCGCCGGCCTTTCCGCGGCCTCCGCTGGTCTCTGGAGGCCGTCCAGGGACCAGCGCCGGCCTCTCCGCGGCCTCCGCGGGCCTCTGGAGGGCCTCCAGGGACCAGCGCCGGCCTCTCCGTGGCCTCCGCGGGCCTCTGGAGGGCCTCCAGGGACCAGCGCCGGCCTCTCCGTGGCCTCCGCGGGCCTCTGGAGGGCCTCCAGGGACCAGCACCGGTCTCTCCGTGGCTTCCGCGGGCCTCTGGATGGCCTCCAGGGACCAGCGGCGGCCTCTACGCGGCCTCCGCGGGCCTCTGGAGGGCCTCCAGGGACCAGCGGCGGCCTCTACGCGGCCTCCGCGGGCCTCTGGAGGCCCTCCAGGGACCAGCGGCAGCCTCTACGCGGCCTCCGCGGGCCTCTGGAGGGCCTCCAGGGACCAGCGGCGGCCTCTCCGCGGCCTCCCCGGCCTCCGCCACCGCCTCTGGGCCCCGCGCACGGGCGGGGAAGGCGGCGAGTGAGGGAGCCAGCGTCCCTGCGCGTGCGCACACCGCCGGGACGCTGGCTCCCTCACTCGCCGCCTTCCCCGCCCGCGCGCGCGGCCCGCCGGCTCCCCGCTGGCTATACCGGGACTTCTAATGGTCCTGGTATAGCCAGCCCGGGAGCCGGGAATTGGGGGCCAGAACCGGGAAAGTCCCAGGAGACCGGGACGGTCTGGCCACCCTAGCTTCTCTTATGTTCTTATGTGACACAGAGTTGGACTGGAGGGGCCACTGGCCTGATCCAACATGGCTTCTCTTATGCTCTTATGTGACACAGAGTGTTGGACTGGATGGGCCATTGGCCTGATCCAACAGGGTTTCTCAATGAACCAAAGAGGCATTTCTAAATTACTTTGGTATGTAATATAGCAATATGTAATACAGCAATTTGAGGAGCAGCATTGGATGCTATGCTGGAAATTTGGTGCCTCTACTTCAAACCACAAGAAGTGAATGTCTCTGTCTTTCCTTCCCCACCCCCTCCCCCGAAAGAAAGATATCATTAGACATTCGGAGGTGACCCAAGAAAGGAGTAGGAGATGGAAGAGCAGGACCCAAGAGGACGGGGAACAAGCAAGACAGCGAGCAAAGGCCCCCATTCCACTCAATCTGTAGATTGCCAATACTTCCGGCAGTTCCGCTACCATGAGGCTGATGGGCCCCGAGAGGTTTGCAGCCGGCTCCACCAACTTTGCAACCACTGGCTGAAGCCAGAGAGGCATTCCAAGAAGGAGATCCTAGACCAGGTGATCCTGGAGCAGTTCCTTGCCCTCCTGCCCCAGGAAATGCAGCGCTGGGTCAGAGGATGCGGGCCGGAGAGCAGTTCCCAGGCGGTGGCCTTGGCCGAAGGTTTCCTCCTGAGTCAGGCAGAGGAGAAGAGGCAGGCAGAACAGGTGAGGGGATTTCCTCAGGTACAATATCTGGCCTTATCCTAAAGGTTCCCTGAGAGATATTTGCCCAACTATTAATCATACAAGTGGGAAATTTAACAGCCTTCTTCAGCAAGCTCTTCTGCTGGGGAATTCCTTGTCCTTCCAGATAACTCATCAGGTCTGCTGACAGAAGGGTGCAGAGTCTGAGAGTGGGGCAGGATCCATTGCTTGGTCTCTTCCCCATTCCATCTCTTACCCCTCTCCCTCTCTGCTCTTTCTCTGTGGGGACAGTCCGTGAAGAGAGAAGATGCATCCCCTGAGGCGGAACAAGGTTCCTTGCAGCAAGAGCAGAGGACGCAGGCCCACGAGGGTGCCGAAGATGTCCTTTCTTTTGGTAAGGAGTCGTTTTGCCTGTATACCTTTGGGGCACTCCGTGAATGTGATGAGAGGAGAGTTCGCACGATGGAGGAGGAGATTCGATTTATACCCCTCCCTTCGCTAGCCAAAGGCGTCTCAGCGCGGCTTACAATCTCCTTTCCCTTCCCCTCCCCACAACAAACGTCCTGCAAGGTAGGTGGGGCAGAGAGAGCTTTCCCAGAACTGTTCTTGAGCAGAACACCTTTGTGAGAGCTTGCGGCTGACCCAAGGTCACATCAGCAGGTGCATGTGGAAGAGTGGGGAATCAAACCCGGTTCTCCCGGAAAAGAGCCTGCGCGCTTAACCACTACACCAAACTGGATCAGGAAAAGCATTAAATACTTCTCCGTGCAACAACACACATCACTCAGTGTCCAAAACCTATCCTTTTTCTCAAAGGGGATTAGACAAATCCACGGAGGGCAATTCCTCCCATTAATTAAAATATTCGTCTCTCGCTTTCCTTCCGTAAGAGGAACTCAAAAAAGAACATAAGAACATAAGAGAAGCCATGTTGGATCAGGCCAACGGCCCATCAAGTCCAACACTCTGTGTCACACAGTGGCAAAAAATTTTATATACACACATACACTGTGGCTAATAGCCACTGATGGACCTGTGCTCCATATATTTATCTAAACCCTTCTTGAAGGTGGCTATACTTGTGGCCGCCACCACCTCCTGTGGCAGTGAATTCCACATGTTAATCACCCTTTGGGTGAAGAAGTACTTCCTTTTATCCGTTTTAACCTTTCTGCTCAGCAATTTCATCGAATGCCCACGAGTTCTTGTATTGTGAGAAAGGGAGAAAAGTACTTCTTTCTCTACTTTCTCCATCCCATGCATTATCTTGTAAACCTCTATCATGTCACCCCGCAGTCGACGTTTCTCCAAGCTAAAAAGTCCCAAGCGTTTCAACCTTTCTTCATAGGGAAAGTGCTCCAGCCCTTTAATCATTCTAGTTGCCCTTCTCTGGACTTTCTCCAATGCTATAATATCCTTTTTGAGGTGCGGCGACCAGAACTGCACACAGTACTCCAAATGAGACCGCACCATCGATTTATACAGGGGCATTATGATACTGGCTGATTTGTTTTCAATTCCCTTCCTAATAATTCCCAGCATGGCGTTGGCCTTTTTCATTGCAGACGCACACTGTCTTGACATTTTCAGTGAGTTATCTACCACGACCCCAAGATCTCTCTCTTGGTCAGTCTCTGCCAGTTCACACCCCATCAACTTGTATTTGTAGCTGGGATTCTTGGCCCCAATGTGCATTACTTTGCACTTGGCCACATTGAACCGCATCTGCCACGTTGACGCCCACTCACCCAGCCTCAACAGATCTCTTTGGAGTTCCTCACAATCCTCTCTGGTTCTCACCACCCTGAACAATTTAGTGTCATCCGCAAACTTGGCCACTTCACTGCTCACTCCCAACTCTAAATCATTTATGAACAAGTTAAAGAGCATGGGACCCAGTACCGAGCCCTGCGGCACCCCACTGCTTACCGTCCTCCACTGCGAAGGCAGACAAACGTGAGCGGAGTTATTTAGCCTAGTGAATCCAGGGAGCCTCTGTTTTCTGGGGCAGCAGAGTGCTGAAAACCAGTTCTTAGGGGCCAATAAATCATGGGGAAATTGTGCTTCTGGGCCCATCCTTATATGGGCATCTGGTGAGCCACTCTGGGAAACAGGATGCTACCACAGAGATGACAAGCAGAGGCAGAGCACCCCAAGTGATTTGGGGAAGGCCTTGGTGTGAAGCTTGGCACTGATATTACACTTGATTCTCCAGAAACACTCCAGTGATCTGGGGTTTGGGGGGGGTTGCTGTTCTGGGGAGGGGAAGCCACAACAGCCCTGGGCTCTTGGCACTGTAAGCTGTCTTGAGTTCCACAGGCTAACCCCCTTGGGCAGTCACAGCAGCTCTGCTCCCCCCAACCCTTTCTTACGGGCCCCTCTCTCAGAGAGACAGAGACCTTTTGAACTGAGGTTGCGCACTTGGAAGGCCAGTTGCAAGAAGATTCTCCCCTCCCTTCCCGCATTTTGCCGGCTGTGTTAAGAAAGGGGAGAGCAAAAAGCAAAAAAACCGGCAGCAATACTACTGCTTGTTCAGAGTGACGGTGAGCAAAATTAAAGCATAGCCAGCTTTAAGAGGGGATAGGATAAAAATATGGAGCAGAGGTCCATCAGTGGCTATTAGCCACAATATATATATGTGTGTGTGTGTGTGTGTATACACACACATATATTGGCCACTGTGTGACACAGAGTGTTGGATTGGATGGGCCATTGGCCTGATACAGCATGGCTTCTCTTATGTGACACAGAGAGTTAGACTGGATGGGCCATTGGCCTGATCCAACAGGGCTTCTCTCATGTTCTTATGTGACACAGTGTTGGACTGGATGGGCCATTGGCCTGATCCAACGTGGCTTCTCTTATGTTCTTCTGTGACCCAGAGTGTTGGACTGGATGAGCCATTGGCCTGATCCAACGTGGCTTCTCTTATGTTCTTCTGTGACCCAGTGTTGGACTGGATGAGCCATTGGCCTGATCCAACATGGCTTCTCTTATGTTCTTATGTGACACAGAGAGTTAGACTGGATGGGCCATTGGCCTGATCCAACAGGGCTTCTCTTATGTTCTTATGTGACACAGAGAGTTGGACTGGATGAGCCATTAGCCTGATCCAACGTGGCTTCTCTTATGTTCTTCTGTGACCCAGAGTGTTGGACTGGATGAGCCATTGGCGTGATCCAACGTGGCTTCTCTTATGTTCTTCTGTGACCCAGAGTGTTGGACTGGATGAGCCATTGGCCTGATCCAACGTGGCTTCTCTTATGTTCTTCTGTGACCCAGAGTGTTGGACTGGAGGGGCCATTGGCCTGATCCAACATGGCTTCTCTTATGTTCTTATGTGACACAGAGAGTTAGACTGGATGGGCCATTGGCCTGATCCAACAGGGCTTCTCTCATGTTCTTATGTGACACAGAGAGTTGGACTGGATGGGCCATTGGCCTGATCCAACAGGGCTTCTCTTATGTCCTTATGTGACAGAGAGTTAGACTGGATGGGCCACTGGCCTGATCCAACAGGGCTTCTCTCATGTTCTTATGTGACACAGTGTTGGACTGGATGGACAATTGGCCTGATCCAACGTGGCTTCTCTTATGTTCTTCTGTGACCCAGTGTTGGACTGGATGAGCCATTGGCCTGATCCAACGTGGCTTCTCTTATGTTCTTCTGTGACCCAGAGTGTTGGACGGGATGGGCCATTGGCCTGATCCAACGTGGCTTCTCTTATGTTCTTATGAGACACAGAGTGTTGGACTGGAGGGGCCACTGGCCTGAGCCAACATGGCTTCTCTTATGTTCTTATGTGACCCAGAGTGTTGGACTGGAGGGACCATTGGCCTGATCCAACAGGGCTTCTCTTATGTTCTTATGTGACCCAGAGTGTTGGACTGGAGGGACCATTGGCCTGATCCAACAGGGCTTCTCTTATGTTCTTATGAGACACAGAGTGTTGGACTGGAGGGGCCACTGGCCTGAGCCAACATGGCTTCTCTTATGTTCTTATGTGACCCAGAGTGTTGGACTGGAGGGACCATTGGCCTGATCCAACAGGGCTTCTCTTATGTTCTTATGTGACCCAGAGTGTTGGACTGGAGGGACCATTGGCCTGATCCAACAGGGCTTCTCTTATGTTCTTACTGTCAATATAAATATCCTGCCCTGACTTCAGTAGCCCAGGCTAGCCCAATCTAGTCTGTTCTCGGAAGCTAAACAGGGCCAGCCTGGCTAGTACTTGGATGGGAGACCTCCAAGGACTACCCAGGTTGTGACGTAAAGGCATGCAGTGGCAAATCGCTTCTGAACATCTCTTGCCTTGAACACCCTATGGGGTCACCATAAGTCAGCTGTGACTTGATGGCACTTTCAACTAACCAACAAATTGTAATCAGCCTTCCGCAATGTGTCTAGCCTTACGGGGGGAAAAGTGACATATATTCCACAAAGACAGACTGTGCTGGAAAGGCTAAATTTAGAGAACTGGACCAGGAGAGCTCTGCCATAAGTCTGGATGGAAGAAACTTCCAAGGTCTGGAACGCAGTGATCGTTCAATGGACGGTTCAATGGACACCTCTGTTAGGGCTACCAGCCCTCGTAACTCAATGGAACTTCCTCAATTGTAGGCAGTAAACCTCTAAATTGCAGTGTCAGGAGGCAACATCAGGGGAACACCTCTACCTCTGTTTTCTGCAGATGACCACTGGAGTAACCAGATGGCCACAGCATGATGCAGGACGTTGGACGGGGGGACCAAACTGCAGCTCAAAAGCCACATATGGTTCTTTCTACCATACTGAGCAAAGGGGACTGGAAGCTGGAAGGGGCGGGTTTGAAAGGATGGGCCTGGCCCCTCCCGGATCCCACTGTACCTGTGGGCCTGAGCCTTATTGTGCTCCTTGACCTCTCTCTCACACGGCCTCCTTTTAGTCTCTCCCTGTGGTCCCACCCTTTCCTGAGCCCTCCCTGGCCCTGCCTCCTAAGCCAGGCTCCTGGAGCGCCTGCTTCAGCCTCAGGTCTATTGTGAAGTTGGGCTGTGTCCGTGTCATGAGCCCTGACGAGGAGGAGCTGGAAGGGTTAACAGACCTGGAAGAGTTGCTGGCCAGTTCCTCAGCCGAACAAACAGCAGCTGGCCCATCAATCACTCTCCAGGCACCAGTGTCAGCTGTTGACGATCAATCTCCTCCAAGCTCTCCTCCCATCTCAAGAGTTCGAAGCAGGCTCCGGAAAGAACTTTCAGAGCGAAGACATGAGGCACGCTGAGGCTTCAGATCTCTCAGCCCTGAGTTCTAGCAGAGTCACTGCTACCCAGGGTGCAGGCTGATTGAGACTCCCATATAGCTCCCACCCAGGACCTGGTAACCTTGTGGAAGCAACAAGTCTATTCTCCGGCTTGCATCCACGCTCCTTCCTGATCCTGACCTGCTTGATTTCCTTGGCACCCTGACCTTTTGGTTTTTGGACATTGACTTCTGATTCCGGTTTGTGATTCTGCATTGGTGACCTGGCTCCTGCTTGACTTCCTGGACTTTGAATGGCTTTGGACTCCTGCCTGCCTCCGCCCTGAGAACGTGACACAGGACTCCCTCTAAGCTGAGTTAGCGTGAGCTAGCTCAAAGATTTTTCACCTCCAGCTCACACATTTTTGTCTTAGCTCAGGAAAGATGGCCCCAGAGCACAATAACTGATGCAGCAGCTCACTAAGTAGAAGTTTTGCTCACAGGACTCTGCAGCTTAGAGGGAACATTGGGCACCAGGGCACCCAACATCTTTTCTAGCATCCAACAAGAAGCGGTTTTAGACGGTAGCAAAAGGCAAGTGGGACTTTTGACCAGCAGGACTTCTGATCGGCCCCTGGAGATTCGATTAGCTGTACAGTTTGGTGTTGTGGTTAAGTGCGTGGACTCTTATCTGGGAGAACCGGGTTGGATTCCCCACTCCTCCACTTGCACCTGCTGGAATGGCCTTGGGTCAGCCAGAGCTCTCTTATCTGGGAGAACCGGGTTTGATTCCCCACTCCTCCACTTGCACCTGCTGGAATTGCCTTGGGTCAGCCACAGCTCTCTTATCTGGGAGAAGCGGGTTTGATTCCCCACTCCTCCACTTGCACCTGTTGGAATGGCCTTGGGTCAGCCATAGCTCTCTTATCTGGGAGAACCGGGTTTGATTCCCCACTCCTCCACTTGCATCTGCTGGAATGGCCTTGGGTCAGCCATAGCTCTCTTATCTGGGAGAACCGGGTTTGATTCCCCACTCCTCCACTTGCATCTGCTGGAATGGCCTTGGGTCAGCCATAGCTCTCTTATCTGGGAGAACCGGGTTTGATTCCCCACTCCTCCACTTGCATCTGCTGGAATGGCCTTGGGTCAGCCACAGCTCTCTTATCTGGGAGAACCGGGTTGGATTCCCCACTCCTCCACTTGCATCTGCTGGAATGGCCTTGGGTCAGCCATAGCTCTCTTATCTGGGAGAACCGGGTTCGATTCCCCACTCCTCCACTTGCATCTGCTGGAATGGCCTTGGGTCAGCCACAGAAGAAGAAGAATTGCAGATTTATACCCCGCCCTTCTCTCTGAATCAGAGACTCAGAGCGGCTTACAATCTCTCATATCTTCTCCCCCCACAACAGACACCCTGTGAGGTGGGTGGGGCTGAGAGGGCTCTCACAGCAGCTGCCCTTTCAAGGACAATCTCTGCCAGAGCTATGGCTGACCCAAGGCCATTCCAGCAGGTGCAAGTGGAGGAGTGGGGAATCAAACCCGGTTCTCCCAGATAAGAGTCCACGCACTTAACCACTACACCAAACTGGCTCTCTTATCTGGGAGAACCGGGTTGGATTCCCCACTCCTCCACTTGCAGCTGCTGGAATGGCCTTGGGTCACCAGAGCTCTCTTATCTGGGAGAACCGGGTTTGATTCCCCACTCCTCCACTTGCAGCTGCTGGAATGGCCTTGGGTCAGCCAGAGCTCTCTTATCTGGGAGAACCGGGTTGGATTCCCCACTCCTCCACTTGCACCTGCTGAGATGGCCTTGGATCAGCCAGAGCTCTCTTATCTGGGAGAACCGGGTTGGATTCCCCACTCCTCCACTTGCAGCTGCTGGAATGGCCTTGGGTCAGCCAGAGCTCTCTTATCTGGGAGAACTCAGTTTGATTCCCCACTCCTCCACTTGCACCTGCTGGAATGGCCTTGGGTCAGCCAGAGCTCTCTTACCTGGGAGAACCGGGTTTGATTCCCCACTCCTCCACTTGCAGCTGCTGGAATGGCCTTGGGTCAGCCAGAGCTCTCTTATCTGGGAGAACCGGGTTTGATTCCCCACTCCTCCACTTGCAGCTGCTGGAATGGCCTTGGGTCAGCCAGAGCTCTCTTATCTGGGAGAACCGGGTTTGATTCCCCACTCCTCCACTTGCAGCTGCTGGAATGGCCTTGGGTCAGCCAGAGCTCTCTTATCTGGGAGAACCGGGTTTGATTCCCCACTCCTCCACTTGCAGCTGCTGGAATGGCCTTGGGTCAGCCATCGCTCTGGCGGAGGTTGTCTTTGAAAGGGCAGCTTCTGGGAGAGCTCTCTCAGCCCCACCCACCTCACAGGGTGTCTGTTGTGGAAGAGGAAGAAAAAGGAGATTGTGATCCGCTCTGAGATTTGGAGTGGAGGGTGAGGTATAAATCCAATTTCTTCTTCTTCTACTTGTTAAGTTTGTGAACTCTTATCTGGAAGAACCGGGTTTGATTTCCCACTCCTCCACTTGCAGCTGCTGAAATGGCCTTGGGTCAGCTATAGCTTTCGTAGAAGTTGTCCTTGAAAGGGAAGCTTCTAGGAGAACTCTCTCGGCCCCATTCATCTCACAGGGTATCTGTTGTGGAAGAGGAGGATAAAGGAGATTGTGAGCTGCTCTGAGATTCAGAGTGGAGGGTGGGGTATAAATCCAATTTCTTCTTCTTCTAGTAGTTAAGTGTGTGGACTCTTATCTGGGAAAACCAGGTTTGATTCCCCACTCCTCCACTTGCACCTGCTGGAATGGCCTTGGGTCAGCTATAGCTCTCGTAGAATTTGTCCTTGAAAGGGCAGCTTCTGGGAGAGCTCTTTCAGCCCCATCCACCTCACAGGGTGTCTGTTGTAGAAGAGGAAGATAAAGAAGATTGTGAGCTGCTCTGAGATTCGGAGTGAAGGGTGGGGTATAAATCCAATTTCTTCTTCTTCTAGTAGTTAAGTGTGTGGACTCTTATCTGGGAGAACCAAGCTTGATTCTCCACTCCTCCACTTACAGCTGCTGGAATGGCCTTGAACATAAGAACATAAGAAGCCATGTTGGATCAGGCCAATGGCCCATAACACAGGGGCCAATATATATATACACACACACACACTGTGGCTAATAGCCACTGATGGACCTCAGCTGCATATTTTTATCCAATCCCCTCTTGTAGCTTCCACCACCTCCTGTGGCAGTGAATTCCACATGTTAATCACCCTTTGGGTGAAGAAGTACCTCCTTTTATCCATTCTAACCCAAATGCCCACTTCTTGTATTTTGAGAAAGGGAGAAAAGTACTTCTTTCTCTACCTTCTCCATCCCATGCATAATCTTGTAAACCTCTCTCACGTCACCTCGCAGTCGACGTTTCTCCAAGCTAAAGAGCCCCAAGCGTTTCAACCTGTCTTCATAGGGAAAGTGTTCCAAACCTTTAATCATTCTAGTTGCTCTTTTCTGGACTTTTTCCAATGCTATAATATCCTCTTTGAGGTGCGGTGGCCAGAACTGCACACAGTACTCCAAATGAGACCGCACCATCGATTTATACAGGGGAATTATGATACCGGCTGATTTGTTTTCAATTCCCTTCCTAATAATTCCCAGCATGGCGTTGGCCTTTTTTTTTATTGCAATCACACACTGTCTTGACATTTTCAGTGAGTTATCCACCACGACCCCAAGATCTCTCTCTTGGTCAGTCTGCCAGTTCAGCCATAGCTCTCACAGCCGTGGGTCAGTCATAGCTCTTGCAGAGGTTGTCCTTGAAAGGGCAGCTTTTGTCAGAGCTCTCTCAGTCCCACCCACCTCACAAGGTGCTTGCTGGGAGGAAAGGAGATAATGAGCCGCTTTGAGACTCTGAGGTCCTCTCTGTTTAGTCGCGGCAGCTTGTGCTGCCGGTGGTTCCATAAGCGGCCTTTGTCTGCCCACTGTGGTCCTCCGCCGGGGTCCGCACATCGCTCCACCAGGCTGTCGGATCGCTCCACTGCTCCCCTCGGACTCGCGCTCTGTGGGTGTCCCTGCTGGCGGGCCCAGGCAGCTGTGGACCTTCTTTGGGTGGCAGCCTACCAGACTTGGACTTCTCTGGCCCTGGACCTGCTGCTCACGGGTTGGGATGGGGGGGGCGCCTTCTGCTGGCGTCGTGGAAGCAAGCCCCCGAACCAGGGCAGTTGGGACGCAGAAATATGTTGCCCGCCTTTATCAGCCCCAAAGCTCATGAGTAAAAAAAAATGCAAAATAATGTGTTGAGTGTTCACAGGGTAAGGTTTCGGACTCTCAATAAGGGGGTGAGCGAAGCAGGGAACAAAGAAGCTAATGGAACAGGAAGTCACAACAAATAATAATAAGAAGAAGATATTGGATTTATATCCCGCCCTCCACTCCGAAGTGTCTCAGAGCAGCTCACAATCTCCTTTCCCTTCCTCCCCGACAACAGACACCCTGTGAGGTAGATGAAGATTTTGGATTTATATCCCGCCCTCCACTCCGAAGAGTCTCAGAGCGGCTCATAATCTCCTTTCCCTTCCTCCCCCACAACAGACACCCTGTGAGGTAGATGAAGATATTGGATTTATATCCTGCCCTCCAATCCGAAGAGTCTCAGAGCGGCTCATAATCTCCTTTCCCTTCCTCCCCCACAACAGACACCCTGTGAGGTAGATGAAGATATTGGATTTATATCCCGCCCTCCACTCCGAAGAGTCTTAGAGCGGCTCACGATCTCCTTTCCCTTCCTCCCCCACAGCAGACACCCTATGAGGTAGATGAAGATATTGGATTAATATCCCGCCCTCCACTCCGAAGACTCTCCGAGCAGCTCACAATCTCCTTTACCTTCCTCCCCCACAACAGACACCCTGTGAGGTAGATGAAGATATTGGATTTATATCCTGCCCTCCACTCCGAAGAGTCTCCGAGCGGCTCACCATCTTCTTTACCTTCCTCCCCCACAACAGGCACCCTGTGAGGTGGGTGGGGCTAAGAGGGCTCTCACAGCAGCTGCCCTTTCAAGGACAGAGTCTCAGAGCTGCCTGCAATCTCCTTTCCCTTCCTCCCCCACAACAGACACCCTGTGAGGTGGGTGGGGCTGAGAGGGCTCTCCCAGCAGCTGCCCTTTCAAGGACAGAGTCTCAGAGCTGCCTGCAATCTACTTTCCCTTCTTCCCCCACAACAGGCACCCTGTGAGGTGGGTGGGGCTGAGAGGGCTCTCCCAGCAGCTGCCCTTTCAAGGACAGAGTCTCAGAGCTGCCTGCAATCTCCTTTCCCTTCCTCCCCCACAACAGACACCCTGTGAGGTGGGTGGGGCTGAGAGGGCTCCCCCAGCAGCTGCCCTTTCAAGGACAGAGTCTCAGAGCTGCCTGCAATCTCCTTTCCCTTCCTCCCCCACAACAGGCACCCTGTGAGGTGGGTGGGGCTGAGAGGGCTCTCCCAGCAGCTGCCCTTTCAAGGACAGAGTCTCAGAGCTGCCTGCAATCTACTTTCCCTTCTTCCCCCACAACAGGCACCCTGTGAGGTGGGTGGGGCTGAGAGGGCTCTCCCAGCAGCTGCCCTTTCAAGGACAGAGTCTCAGAGCTGCCTGCAATCTCCTTTCCCTTCCTCCCCCACAACAGACACCCTGTGAGGTGGGTGGGGCTGAGAGGGCTCCCCCAGCAGCTGCCCTTTCAAGGACAGAGTCTCAGAGCTGCCTGCAATCTCCTTTCCCTTCCTCCCCCACAACAGGCACCCTGTGAGGTGGGTGGGGCTGAGAGGGCTCTCCCAGCAGCTGCCCTTTCAAGAACAACCTCTGTCAGAGCTATGGCTGACCCAAGGCCATGCTAGCAGGTGCAAGTGGAGCAGTGGGGAATCAAACCCGGTTCTCCCAGATAAGAGTCCGCACACTTAACCACTACATCAAACTGGCTCTCCAAACTGGGAGGAAGCTAAAGGAGATAGTGAGCCGCTCAGAGACTCTTCGGAGTGGAGGGCTATGGCTGACTCAAGGCCATTCCAGCAGCTGCAAGTGGAGGAGTGGGGGAATCAAACCCGGTTCTCCCAGATAAGAGTCCACACACTTAACCACTACACTAACACCCTTCCTTCCTATTTTCTCTTACTAACAGGCAGTGGAGAGATGCTGTTGAACCGTCATTACGGAGGTGTGGAAAAGCCTGTTTTACCTCCAGTCCAGGTAGGAGAGATGAGTGGGGGACCGGCTGGGTTCCCCCCTCCTTTCTAAGGGCGGCTTTTGCACCTGCAGTTTCTACAGTGGGTGAGAGAGGGTCTAAACATTGTTCCCTTTAACCAGTGGCGGACTACAAATACTGGTTGCCTGGAGACATGAGGGCCCACCCACAACTATAAGGCTATCATTTAATTAGTATAAGAAATAAAATTTTCCAAAAAATGCATAGGTGGGGAAAAGGTACAATTAAAACTTTTGCAATATATATAATTTAGTAATTACACTGTACACACCTTGTACATATTACTGGCAGTATACAGTAGATAAAAAGTCAAGGTAGTCCCCTGTACAAGCACCAGACGTTTTCAACTCTGGGGTGACGTTGCTTTCACATTTTCACGGCAGATTTTTTATGGGGTGGTTTGCCATTGCTTTCCCCAGTCATCTACGCTTTCCCCCCAGCAAGCTGGGGACTCATTTTACTGACCTCAGAAGGATGGAAGGCTGAGTCAACCTGGAGCCGGCTACCTGAACCAGCTTAAGAACATAAGAGAAGCCATGTTGGATCAGGCCAATGGCCCATCCAGTCCAACACATATATATATATATATACACACACACACACACTGTGGCTAATAGCCACTGATGGACTTCTGCTCCATATTTTTATCTAACCCCCTCTTGAAGCTGGCTATGCTTGTAGCTGCCACCACCTCCTGTGGCAGTGAATTCCACATGTTAATCACCCTTTGGGTGAAGAAGTACTTCCTTTTATCCGTTCTAACCCGACTGCTCAGCAATTTCATTGAATGCCCACGAGTTCTTGTATTGTGAGAAAGGGAGAAAAGTCCTTTCTCTACCTTCTCCATCCCATGCATAATCTTGTAAACCTCTATCATGTCACCCCGCAGTCGACGTTTCTCCAAGCTAAACTGCCCCAAGCGTTTTAACTTTTCTTCATAGGAAAAGTGTTCCAAACGTTTAATCATTCTAGTTGCCCTTTTCTGGACTTTTCCCAGCGCTATAATATCCTTTTTGAGGTGTAGTGACCAGAACTGCACACAGTATTCCAAATGAGACCGCACCATCGATTTATACAGGGGCATTATGATACTGGCTGATTTGTTTTCAATTCCCTTCCTAATAATTCCCAGCATGGCGTTCTGCTTCTCCTGGAATCGAATTCGGGTCCTGAGCAGAGGGCTCCGACTGCAGGACTGCAGCTTTACCACTCTGCGCCACAGGGCTTTTATACAGTAGATACTAAATGTAAATACAGATCGCATTTTCTCCGGGGGTGGGGTGGGGAGCTGATCTCTACCAGCTGGAGATCAGTTGTAAAAGCAGGAGATCCCCAGGCCTCACCTGGAGGCTGGCAACCCCAAATACAATGTCAATTTTAGCTGCATGACAGTAATAATATTGGGACCTCTATTATAATTTCAAGCTACTAAAAGGTCACTCACGCTTCTAACATATTATCTAACGTTTAACGGGTCCACCTCATCAGGGGCCTACAGGGGCCCACTCATCATTGGGAAAGATGGCACTCTGGCCACTCCACCACTGCCTTTACCCATCCATCCTGTACCATTCCAGACTAGCCCCTTCCAGTGTGCAGTCTTCCTGGCATGGTCTCTGACGAGGGAATCTGCCCTTTCTTCCAGTGTCCCGTCTCCTTTGAGGAGGTGTCCGTCTGTTTCACCATATGGGAATGGGCCCTGCTGGATCCGGGCCAGAAAACTCTTTACAGGGAAGTCATGCGGGAGAACTACTGGAACACAATCGCTTTGGGTAAGGCTCTTTCGCCAATGCCAGAGCTATGAATTCCTACCAATACTCTCTCTAATACTCTCTCTAATACTTGTGAGCAAAAATTCTTCTTTGTGAGCTACTGGCATTAAAGTTTGTGAGCTGCTGCCTAAATTAGCTTGCTCTGGGGCTGTTTTTTTTTCCCCCTGAGTTAAGACAAAAATGTGTGTGCCAGAGGCTAAGAAACTGTGAGCTGTCTCGCACAAACTCAGAGGCAACACTGATTGCTACCCAAGGGCTGACGCATCAGTCAAACTATTCCAACTATTGGAGAGGGACGGTGGCTCAGTGGTAGAGCATCTGCTTGGGAAGCAGAAGGTCCCAGGTTCAATCCCCGGCATCTCCAAAAAAGGTCCAGGCAACTAGGTATGAAAAACTTCAGCTTGAGACCCTGGAGAGCCGCTGCCAGTCTGAGTAAACAATACTGACTTTGATGGACCGAGGGTCTGATTCAGTAGAAGGCAGCTTCATATGTTCATATGTCCAACAGCAATGCATCATTTACATCCTCTCTTAGTCAGCATGGTTGATTGCTCTGCTGCACTTAAGGTCTATAGTCTTTTGAACGATACTTCATCTAGTGTCACTGAGAAAGTGGCGAAGTTTCTTTATTCTGTTTTAAAGGCACACCAGAGGATCTCATAGATATAGTTTATGTTTATGCTTTTCCTGATGTATATGTATGCCATCGTTGCATCTTGAGAGCCAGTTCGGTGTAGTGGTTAAGTGTGGGGACTCTTATCTGGGAGAACCGGGTTTGATTCCCCACTCCTCCACTTGCACCTGCTGGAATGGCCTTGGGTCAGCCATAGCTCTGGCAGAGGTTGTCCTTGAAAGGGCAGCTGCTGGGAGAGCCCTCTCCAGCCCCACCCACCTCACAGGGTGTCTGTTGTGGGGGAGGGAGATAAAGGAGATTGTGAGCCGCTCTGAGACTCTTTGGAGTGGAGGGCGGGATATAAATCCAATATCTTCATCTACCTCACAGTGTGTCTGTTGTGGGGGAGGAAGGGAAAGGAGACGGTTGGCCGTTCGGAGACTCTGTCCTTGAAAGGGCAGCTGCTGGGAGAGCCCTCTCCAGCCCCACCCACCTCACAGGGTGTCTGTTGTGGGGGAGGAAGGGAAAGGAGATTGTAGGCCGCTCTGAGACTCTGTCCTTGAAAGGGCAGCTGCTGGGAGAACCCTCTCCAGCCCCACCTACCTCACAGGGTGTCTGTTGTGGGGGAGGAAGGGAAAGGAGATTGTGAGCTGCTCTGAGACTCTTTGGAGTGGATGGCGGGATATAAATCCAATATCTTCTTCTTATCTTTTTTTTTAACCAATTTGCTCTGATATATATATTTATATATTTTATGCCAGTTAAGGCTAACTTGACTTGACTTGAATACATCATTTTGAGACTTTTCCAGCTACACACCCAGGTAAACAGAGGCCAGCATTGTAACCATCATCACCCAAGCCAGAGATTGCATCCTGACTGGAGACAGAGGCAGGGATGAAAGACCCTCCGGAAGACTCTGGAAAGGGCCAGAAGCCATGTTGGATCAGGCCAGTGGCCCATCCAGTCCAACACTCTGTGTCACATAAGAACAGAAGAGAAGCCATGTTGGATCAGGCCAATGGCCCCTCCCGTCCAACACTCTGTGCCACATAAGAACAGAAGAGAAGCCATGTTGGATCAGGCCAGTGGCCCCTCCAGTCCACCACTCTGTGTCACATAAGAACATAAGAGAAGCCATGTTGGATCAGGCCAGTGGCCCCTCCAGTCCAACACTCTGTGCCACATAAGAAGATAAGAGAAGCCATGTTGGATCAGGCCAGTGGCCCATCCAGTCCAACACTTTGTGTCACATAAGAACAGAAGAGAAGCCATGTTGGATCAGGCCAGTGGCCCCTCCAGTCCAACACTCTGTGCCACATAAGAACAGAAGAGAAGCCATGTTGGATCAGGCCAGTGGCCCCTCCAGTCCACCACTCTGTGTCACATAAGAACATAAGAGAAGGCATGTTGGATCAGGCCAATGG
The DNA here is from genome assembly GCF_032191835.1 of Heteronotia binoei. Taxonomy (NCBI): domain Eukaryota; kingdom Metazoa; phylum Chordata; class Lepidosauria; order Squamata; family Gekkonidae; genus Heteronotia; species Heteronotia binoei. Next base: position 8,241,716 of record NC_083243.1, on the reverse strand, counting down.
CCCCTCCAGTCCAACACTCTGTGCCACATAAGAAGATAAGAGAAGCCATGTTGGATCAGGCCAGTGGCCCATCCAGTCCAACACTTTGTGTCACATAAGAACAGAAGAGAAGCCATGTTGGATCAGGCCAGTGGCCCCTCCAGTCCAACACTCTGTGCCACATAAGAGAAGCCATGTTGGATCAGGCCAGTGGCCCATCCAGTCCAGCACTCTGTGTCAGATAAGAACAGAAGAGAAGCCATGTTGGATCAGGCCAATGGCCCCTCCAGTCCAACACTCTGTGTCACATAAGAACATAAGAGAAGCCATGTTGGATCAGGCCAGTGGCCCATCCAGTCCAACACTCTGTGTCACATAAGAACAGAAGAGAAGCCATGTTGGATCAGGCCAGTGGCCCCTCCAGTCCAACACTGTGCCACATAAGAACATAAGAGAAGCCATGTTGGATCAGGCCAGTGGCCCATCCAGTCCAGCACTCTGTGTCACATAAGAACATAAGAGAAGCCATGTTGGATCAGGCCAGTGGCCCCTCCAGTCCAACACTCTGTGCCACATAAGAACATAAGAGAAGCCATGTTGGATCAGGCCAGTGGCCCATCCAGTCCAACACTCTGTGTCACATAAGAACAGAAGAGAAGCCATGTTGGATCAGGCCAATGGCCCCTCCCATCCAACACTCTGTGTCACATAAGAACATAAGAGAAGCCATGTTGAATCAGGCCAGTGACCCATCCAGTCCAACCCTCTGTGTCACATAAGAACAGAAGAGAAGCCATGTTGGATCAGGCCAATGGCCCCTCCAGTCCAACACTCTGTGCCACATAAGAAGATAAGAGAAGCCATGTTGGATCAGGCCAGTGGCCCATCCAGTCCAACACTTTGTGTCACATAAGAACATAAGAGAAGCCATGTTGGATCAGGGCAATGGCCCATCCAGTCGAACACTCTGTGTCACACAGTGGCCAAAACCCCCAGATGCCATCAGGAGGTTCACAGTTGGGACTAGAAGCCCTTCCACTTTGCCCCCCCCCCCCCCCAGCACCGAGAATACAGAGCTTCACTGACCCAGACAGTTCCAACAATACACTGTGGCTAATAGCCACTGATGAACCTCTGCTCCATATTTTTATCCAGTCCCCTCTTGAAGCCTGATCCAACATGGCTTCTCTTATGTTCTTATGTGGCACAGTGTTGGACTGGAGGGGCCACTGGCCTGATCCTCTTGAAGCTGGCTATGCTTGTAGCCGCCACCACCTCCTGCGGCAGTGAATTCCACATGTTAATCACCCTTTGGGTGAAGAAGGACTTCCTTTTATCCGTTCTAACCCAACTGTTCAGCAATTTCATTGAATGCCCACAAGTTCTTGTATTGTGAGAAAGGGAGAAAAGGACTTCTTTCTCTTCTTTCTCCATCCCGTGCATTATCTTGTAAACCTCTATCATATCACTCCACAGTCGACGTTTCTCCAAGAAGCGTTTCAACCTTTCTTCATAGGGAAAGTGCTCCAGCCCTTTAATCATTCTAGTTGCCCTTTTCTGGACTTTCTCCAATGCTATAATATCCTTTTTGAGGTGCGGCGACCAGAACTGCACACAGTACTCCAAATGAGACTGCACCATTGATTTATACAGGGGCATTATGATACTGGCTGATTTGTTTTCAGTTCCCTTCCTAATAATTCCCAGCATGGCGTTGGCCTTTTTTTTATTGCCATCGCACACTGCCTTGACTCCCTTCCCCCTGGATGGGGTTATAAACATCCCCTTGAACTGTGATCTGGAAACGCTGCTGTCAAGAACCACAGCCTGGGTGCTCCTGAGTCACTCGTCTTTGTGCGTGAACAGCACCCAGTTCTGTCCATCCACGAGGAGAGGGCACACAAGTTGAAGAGAGCCAGTTTGGTGTAGTGGTTAAGTGTGCGGACTCTTTGCTGGGAGAACCGGGTTTGATTCCCCACTCCTCCACTTGCACCTGCTGGAATGGCCTTGGGTTAGCCAGAGCTATCGCAAGAGTTGTCCTTGAAAGGGCAGCTGCTGTGAGAGCCCTCACAGGGTGTCTGTTGTGGGGGAGGAAGGGAAAGGAGATTGTAAACCGCTCTGAGACTCTGTCCTTGAAAGGGCAGCTGCTGGGAGAGCCCTCTCAGCCCCACCCACCTCACAGGGTGCCTGTTGTGGGGGAGGAAGGGAAAGGATATTGTGAGCCGCTCTGAGACTCTGTTCTTGAAAGGGCAGCTGCTGGGAGAGCCCTCTCAGCCCCACCCACCTCACAGGGTGTCTGTTGTGGGGGAGGAAGGGAAAGGAGATTGTAGGCCACTCTGAGGCTCTGTCCTTGAAGGGGCAGCTGCTGGGAGAGCCCTCTCAGCCCCACCCACCTCACAGGGTTTCTGTTGTTGGGGGAGGAAGGGAAAGAAGATTGTAGGCCACTGAGACTCTGTCCTTGAAGGGGCAGCTTCTGGGAGAGCCCTCTCAGTCCCACCCACCTCACAGGGTGTCTGTTGTGGGTGAGGAAGGGAAAGGAGATTGCAAGCCGCTCTGAGACTCTGTCATTGGAAGGGCAGCTGCTGGGAGAGCCCTCTCAGCCCCGCCCACCTCACAGGGTGTCTGTTGTGGGGGAGGAAGGGAAAGGAGATTGTAGGCCGCTCTGAGACTCTGTCCTTGAAAGGGCAGCTGCTGTGAGAGCCCTCTCAGCTCCACCCACCTCACAGGGCATCTGTTGCGGGGGGAGAAGATATAGGAGATTGTAAACTGCTCTGAGTCTCTGATTCAGCGAGAAGGGCAGGGTATAAATCTGCAATTCTTCAATTCTTTTAAAAGTAAAGCAAACCCTTTTAAAAATGTAACGGTTTATGAAGTATGTAAAAAGAAGACATCATTAAACAGTGCAGTTTCTATAGTTCAGCAAGAGTAAGGCTGCGATCGCACACACGAAATAATGCACTTTAAATCCACTTTCAATGCACGTTCCAACTGGACTTTACTGTGTGAACTGGCATAATCCGGTTGGAAAGTGAACTGAAAGTTCATTATTTAGTGTGCGTGATCACAGCTAAAAAGAAGAAAAGCTGTTCTATCAGATTCATGAAATATCTGGGATTAGATGGTACCTCTTGTTGCAGCCCCGTGGCGCAGTGTGTTAAAGCTGCAGTCCTAAGCTCTGCTCATGACCTGAGTTCGATCCCCAGTGGAAGCTGACTTTTTAGGTAGCCGGCTCGAGGTTGACTCAGCCTTCCATCCTTCCGAGGTCGGTAAAATGAGTACCCAGCTTGCTGGGGGGAAAGCGTAGAGGACTGGGGAAGGCAATGGCAAACCACCCCGTAAAAAAGTCTGCCGTGAAAACATTATGAAAGCAACGTCACCCCAGAGTCAGAAACGGCTGGTGCTTACACAGGGGAACTTTCCTTTCCTTTTCCTTGTTGCAGCATAGGTATTCCAGCTGTAGTTTGAGCTACTCTACATAAAACTATTCATCATGATGAAGCAAGAAAATATCAAAGTGCACATGGATGGCATGAGCATAGAATTCATCCAGCTTCCTCCCTCTAGTCTATACTGGTGTTACACTTTGTACTTCTCTAGGGACAGGTATTCCAAACAAGCCAATCAAGGGTCCTCCCTGATGGAATTTTCCAGAGGCTGTCAGCACCTTCCCAATCCCCACTCCCTCTTGGTTACACAACGGGATTCAGGTTCTCACAGTTATCCAATTACCACAGAATTGGCCTTGAAAAAGGTAAGGATGTTAGCTGCAATGAGGGTCAAATCATGAACACCCGCTAGTCAGACAAGGCCACATAATAATCACGCGTACCCTTGAGGGGAATGTTGCCTCACAGATCTGTCCCGCTTACACTGTTCGGGATTGTGGGCTATGATCTCGTCTGTGGTTCTGTTCTTCCGGAAGCATTTTTACTCTTGAATTTATTTCCTTCTCCATAAAATATTGATCACTTTTTCTCTCCATGACAGAAGATGGAAGTAAAAGAGAGACTTTGGTGGACAAAGACAGCGGCCTCACATCTGAAGAAGGGCCGGAGATTTCCTCAAGAGGATCTCAAGAACATATTTCCCTCCCGGATGAGCTGGCTGACAGTGAATATCCTTCACTATTCTGTCAAGAGGACAGACAAGGAATTGCCAAGGGGGATTTTTGATTCCGTTTTGAGCACCTTTTGGTTTTGGCTATGGTCTTGGCCATAGTTCCATCGTTCCGGAAGAATTTTTACTTCTGAATTTCTTCCCGTCCCCATATAAAAATGTGCATTCTCTCTCTCTCCCTCTCTCTCTCTTCCCCTCGCCCTCTCTCTCTGAGAAAGAAGACTGGTAGGGATTGTGGGCTATGATCTTGTCTATTGTTCTGTTCTTCCAGAAGCATTTTTACTCTTGCAATTATTTCCTTCTCCATAAAATATTGATCACTTTCTCTCTCTTTCTCTCCATTACAGAAGACAGAAGTAAAAGAGAGACTTCGGTGGACAAAAACAGTGGCCTCACAGAACGGCTGGAGATTTCCTCAAGAGGATTTCAAGAACATATTTCCTTCCCAGATGAGCTGGCTGACTGTGAGTATCCTTCACTATTCTGTCAAGAGGATAATGGATAATGTATAATGGAGACTTTGGTGGAGAAAGACAACAGCCTCACATCTAAAGAAAGGCAAAAGAGTTTCCCAGTCGAACTGGCTGGAAGTGAGTATCCTTAAAAATCATGTCAAGGAAAAAAGGCAAGTTACAGCCAAGGGGGATTTTTGGTTCACTTCTGAGGAACATTTGGTTTAGTCAGGGGTCATTTTGTAGAAAAATTGGTGGTAGAGCTCATCCAGGGATTGTTATGCAGCTGTACCTACTAGTCAATGGGCAAGGTGAGAAGGAGGAGGGGGAACCCTCAGAAAGGTTCAGGAGCTGTGCTCCTGTGAGCTCCTGCTGAATCCGAGGCCTGGGTTTGGTCCAGTCATACAGCCCCCTGGGTAAGGAGGGAGGGAGGCTATATGGGGAATGGGAGGGTAAGGAACTCCTGAGCAAAAGTTCAATTGTGGCTCCTGAGGGGATGAGGTATCCGTAAATACTAGGGGCGTTTTCGCACTCACCTTAATCGGTAGTGACGCCCCTCTTCAGCCCGCAGGATCAGCCCGGATTTTGCACCAATTGCCGCGGAGCACCCGGAAGAGCCGGAAAGTCCCGCGGCTTTTGCGGCGCAAATGGAAACCGCCGAAATCCGAGTGTGTGGAAAGAGATTCAGTCAGAAAATCCATCTTCAACAGCACCAAAGAACCCACACAAGGGAGAAACCTTTTGAATGCGCAGAGTGTGGAAAGAGATTCAGGTTGAGTGGCGATCTTCAAAGGCATCAGAGAACCCACACAGGGGAGAAACCTTTTGAATGCTCAGAGTGTGGAAAGAGATTCAGTCAGTGTGGCAATCTTCGAAAGCATCTAAGAATCCACACAGGGGAGAAACCTTTTGAATGCTCCGAGTGTGGGAAAAGATTTATGTTGAGTGGCCATCTTCAAAGGCATCAGAGAACACACACTGGGGAGAAACCTTTTGAATGCTCAGAGTGTGGAAAGAGATTCAGTCAGAGTTACCATCTTCAAGGGCACCAAAGAATCCACACAGCGGAGAAACCCTTTGAATGCTCAGAGTGTGGAAAGAGATTCAGTCAGTGTGGCAATCTTCGACAGCATCTAAGAATCCACACAGGGGAGAAGCCTTTTGAATGCTCAGAGTGTGGAAAGAGATTCAGTCAGTGTACCAATCTTCAACAGCATCTAAGAATCCACACAGGGGAGAAACCTTTTGAATGCTCAGAGTGTGGAAAGAGATTCAGTCGGTGTGGCCATCTTCGACAGCATCTAAGAATCCACACGGGAGAAGCCTTTTGAATGCTCAGAGTGTGGAAAGAGATGAAGGTTGAACGGTGATCTTCAAAAGCATCAGAGAACCCACTTGACGAGAACCCAAGTTACAGCTTAGCTTGTTAAGAGAGCCCTTGTAGAAACCTTCAATCTACACAGAAATCTTACCTTAGACGTTAAAAATTCTCAGGTTATGGAAAGAGCTTTGGCGGTGTTTGAATCCCACAAATACCTCCCACTATCTCACATGATATTAAAAGGACAACAGAATTTTTCTTCCAGACAGTTTGATGTCCTGGGAGGAGCCAGCTTCATGACTCATCAGGGTTAGAATGATATTAAGCAATGCATAAAATAGTTCATGCCCCATCATATATGTCCGATGAAGCTGGACAGTGAAACGGCCAGTTCCAACTCGCGGCCCCGTCACCGGAATTTCAATTAATGGGGTTTTCATCTCTGCTCCACTGGTGTAAGAAGAAGGAATTTGATGTCCTTTAGAAATCTGCAAGAACACAGTGGATGTATGAATGTTTAAAATAGACTTTGATTTCTGCCTTGAGCAGTTTATCCGACAAGTTTAGTTTCATAAAGTTATAAAGTTTCTGCACTTTTTGAAGATATGAATTTGTACAGCCCATTGGATGATTGTGGCAAACTTATAAAGTTGTAGTTATTTTTGTGTAATTCGCCAGCAATCTTGCTGTTTTTTGGTTTGTTCAGTTCTGTACACAGCTTCCTCTCTTTTGTGTTCCTTCTGCATCACAGCTTGCTTTGCCAGGCTTGCTCAATCGCACAGGAGCTACAGAGCAAAACCTCTATTTTCTCCATTGGCTGAGGCTCCTCCCTTGGGGAGGAACGGGGGGGGGAGGGAGGGATAGCTTGCTTTGCCAGGCTCTCTCAATCACACAACAGAGCTACTGAGCCGTCTTCCTTCTACTGAAAAAGAAGAAAAGATCCACACTTTCCTTTGCCCAGTTCCCTGGATCCCATGGGAGAAATACAAAGAAAACACCTTTAAGATTTAAGACTGCTAATGTTTTAAGGTTTTTCTAAAAAAAAAAAAAAAATCTTTATTTTTCTGTGTCCTTTATAAAGTTTATAACCTGGCCATAAATAGGTACACACATGGCCTGGCCCAACCCGACATGTCCCGGCCCGACATCACATTTATGCCACATTCGGCCCTCATAGCAAATGCGTTCGACACCTATGTAAGGATTAAATCTTGGGGAGGCTGCTTCAAAGAGGTTTTCAATAGATGCAGAAGTCTCAACCATATTTTCAAAATTTATCTGGTGATAACCTGCAAGGACTTGTGGAATGCATTTGTCATGTCTCCCTCCCCCTCTATTTCATATTTCCCTTTCCTGAAAGACCTTATAGAAATTATAGAATCACAGAGCTGGAAGGGACCTCCTGTCAGCGCAGGGGCATTGAAGTTCCAAGAAGGAGGACACTTGATTTTGTTCCAAAACAATGTTTCCATTTATTGAGATACAGCAGTGCTTCCCTCTACACAAGTCTATTGATACCAATAACTAGCTGGACCCAAGCACAGGCATTTATGGGTACACATCAAAGGTTAGGGGCTTTAAATCTTTTCCCAAAATAAAGTTGAGGCTGTTCCGTTGAAGGTGCTAGCCCACATAGTTGTTATCTCTCTATAACCACAGCTTGCCTCCCCTCCTCTGCTATGGCCTTGCTCGTCTTGGCCTGGCCCCTGGGAACTGGCTAGATGTTTTACACTTCAAAAGACCTTTGGCACCTTCTTCACTCCCTTTGCCTGCCTCCTTACATCTGGCTTTAGCCTAAGGCTATAGGGTGAGTTAGCAGTAAATAAACATTCTAAGCTATAAGGTTAGTTGACAATAAGCAGGCATTTCAGGCAATATAAGAGACTTCAAGGTACACAAGCTGACACCTCCAGGGTCATCTAGTCCAACCCCCTGCACAATGCAAGAAACTCACAAACCCCTCCCCCTAACTTCACAGGATCTTCACTGCTGTCAAATGGCCATCTAGCCTCTGTTGAAAAACCTCCAAGGAAGGAGAGCCCACCACCTCCCGAGGAAGCCTGATGCACTGAGGAACCGCTCTAAACTCACAAATACCTCCCCCTAAATTCACAGGATCCTCATTGCTGTCAGATGGCCATCTGGCCTCTGTTGGAAAACCTCCAAGGAAGGCGAGCCCACCACCTCCCAAGGAGGAAGCCTGTTCCACTGAGGAACTGCTCTAAACTCACAGATACCTCCCCCTAAATTCAAATGATCTTCATTGCTGTCAGATGGCCCTCTAGCCTCTGTTTCAAAACCTCCAAGGAAGGAGAGCCCACCACCTCCCAAGGAGGAAGCCTGTTCCGCTGAGGAACCGCTCTAAACTCAGATACCTCCCCCTAAATTCACAGGATCTTCATCGCTGTCAGATGGCCCTCTAGCCTCCGTTTAAAAACCTCCAAGGAAGGAGAGCCCACCACCTCCTGAAGAATCCTAAAATCCTGGAGTTGGAAGGGACCTCCAGGATCATCTAGTCCAACCCCCCGCACAATGCAGGAAACTCACAAATGCCTCCTTCTAAATTCACAGGATCTTGCTATCAGATGGCCATCCAGCCTCTGTTTCTAAACCTCCAAGGAAGGAGAGCCCACCACCTCCTGAGGAGGAAGCCTTTTCCACTGAGGAACCGCTCTAACGGTCAGGAAGTTCTTCCTAATGTTGAGCCGGAAACTCTTGATTTAATTTCAACCCATTGGTTCTGGTCCTGCCTTCCGGGGCCACAGAAAACAATTCCGCACCATCCTTGATAAGACAGCCCTTCAAGTACTTGAAGATGGTGATCATATCACCTCTCAGCTGTCTTCTCTCCAGACTAAACATGCCCAGCTCCTTCAGCCTTTCTTCATAGGACTTGGTCTCCAGACCCCTCAACATCTTCGTTGCCCTCCTCTGGACCGGTTTCAGCTTGTCTATATCCTTAAAATGTGGTGCCCAGAACTGAACACAATACTCCAGGTGAGGTCTTACCAGAGCTGAGTAAGGCGATACCATCACTTCACGTGATCTGGACATTATACTTCTCTTGATACAGCCCAAAATTGCATTTGCCTTTTTAGCCACCACATCACGCTGTTGACTCACGTTCAGCATGTGTTCAGCATGTGGTCCACTAAGACCCCTAGATCCTATATATAGCTCAGGCATGTCAAACTCATTTGTTATGAGGGCCAGATCTGACGTAAATGAGACCTTGCTGGCCCGGGCCATGTGTATTCCAGGGGTGGCTTTGTTTGCCGAAGAAGCCCAGCAGGATCTCATTTACATATTAGGCCTCGCCTCCTGACATCATTGTTTCACAGGGCTCTTTTGTTGAGAAAGCCCAGCAGGGGCTCATTTTCATATGAGGCCACACCCCCTGATGCCAAGCCAGCCAGAACTGCGTTCCTGCTCAGAAAAGGCCCTGGTCATAAAACATAACGCCAGGTAGTGGAGATATAAACTTTATAGGGCACAGATAAATACGACTAAAAAACATATTAGCATGCTCAAAAAGGATATTATAGAAGAAGAAGAAGATATTGGATTTATATCCCGCCCTCCACTCCGAAGAGTCTCAGAGCGGCTCACAATCTCCTTTCCCTTCCTCCCCCACAACAGACACCTTGTGAGGTAGATGAAGATATTGGATTTATATCCCGCCCTCCACTCCGAAGAGTCTCAGAGCGGCTCACAATCTCCTTTCCCTTCCTCCCCCACAACAGACACCCTGTGAGGTAGATGAAGATATTGGATTTATATCCCGCCCTCCACTCCGAAGAGTCTCAGATTGGCTCACAATCTCCTTTACCTTCCCCCCACCACAACAGACACCCTGTGAGGTAGATGAAGATATTGGATTTATATCCCGCCCTCCACTCCGAAGAGTCTCAGAGCGGCTCACAATCTCCTTTCCCTTCCTCCCCCACAACAGACACCCTGTGAGGTAGATGAAGATATTGGATTTATATCCCGCCCTCCACTCCGAAGAGTCTCAGAGCGGCTCACAATCTCCTTTATCTCCCTCCCCCACAACAGACACCCTGTGAGGTAGATGAAGATATTGGATTTATATCCCGCCCTCCACTCCGAAGAGTCTCAGATTGGCTCACAATTTCCTTTACCTTCCCCCCACCACAACAGACACCCTGTGAGGTAGATGAAGATATTGGATTTATATCCCGCCCTCCACTCCGAAGAGTCTCAGAGCACCTCACAATCTCCTTTACCTTCCTCCCCCACATCAGACACCCTGTGAGGTGGGTGGGCCTGGAGAGGGCTCTCCCAGCAGCTGCCCTTCCAAGGATAGAGTCTCAGAGCGGCCTACAATCTCCTTTACCTTCCTCACCCACAACAGACACCCTGTGAGGTGGGTGGGGCTGGAGAGGGCTCCCACAGCAGCTGCCCTTTCAAGGACAGGGTCTCAGAGCAGCCTACAATCTCCTTTCCCTTCCTCCCCCACAACAGACACCCTGTGAGGTGGGTGGGGCTGGAGAGGGCTCTCACAGCAGCTGCCCTTTCAAGGATAACCTTTGCCAGAGCTATGGCTGACCCAAGGCCATTCCAGCAGGTGCAAATGGAGGAGTTGGAAATCAAACCCGGTTCTCCCAGATATGAGTCCGCACACTTAACCACTACACCAAACTGGCTCTCCATTATAGCATTGGAGAAAGTCCAGAAAAGGGCAACTAGAATGATTAAAGGGCTGGAACACTTTCCCTATGAAGAAAGGTTGAAACGCTTGGGGCTCTTTAGCTTGGAGAAACGTCGACTGCGGGGTGACATGATAGAGGTTTACAAGATAATGCATGGGATGGAGAAAGTAGAGAAAGAACTCCTTTTCTCCCTTTCTCACAATACAAGAACTTGTGGGCATTCGATGAAATTGCTGAGCAGACAGGTTAAAACGTATAAAAGGAAGTCCTTCTTCACCCAAAGGGTGATTAACATGTGGAATTCACTGCCACGGGAGGTGGTGGCGGCCACAAGCATAGCCACCTTCAAGAGCGGGTTAGATAAAAATATGGAGCAGAGGTCCGTCAGTCGCTATTAGCCACAGTGTGTGTGTGTATATTTTTGGCCACTGTGTGACACAGAGTGTTGGACTGGATGGGCCATTGGCCTGATCTAACATGGCTTCTCTTATGTTCTTATTATGCGGCAGGTATACATTGCAGTTTTAAGGGCGGCATTTTTCAACTGGCCTGGTAATAAAAATACCCCTTTTAAAAACTGCAATATATACCTGCTGCATCATCATAATTATAATCAGGGCTTTTTTTGTAGAAAAAGCCCAGCAGGAACTGCTTTGCATATTAGGCCACACCTCTTGATACCAAGCCAGCCGGAACTGTGTTCCTGTGCGTTCCTGCCCAAAAAAGCCCTGATTATAGTAAACTATGGTTATGACAATATAATGCAGGGGTCCTCAAACTTTTTAAATAGGGGGCCAGCTCACTGTCCCTCAGACTGTTGGAGGGCCGGACTGCCGTTACTGTACAAGGCCGCGGGCCGTCAGTTCTCCATCTTCTGCATCTCTCTCCCTTCCCCACACCACACACCCCGGCCTGGGAACTCACCTCGGTATCACCTCACACTCTGTCTCCGCCACCTCAGCCCAGTGCTGGAAGTGTGCGTTGCTAACGCGAGTTTAGGTCGAACGTCACTTTTGGTCTGATTTTGCCATAACCCGGCGGGCTGCATAAATGTCCTCAGCGGGCCGCATCTGGCCCGCGGGCCGTAGTTTGAGGACCCCTGATATAATGCTAAGATAAGGTAACTGATCGTCAGCACTCAAAGAGACTATTTCAGGAGTGGCCAAACTTGCTTAACGTAAGAACCACATGGAACAAACGTCAGATGTTTCAGAGCTGTAAGATATGAATTTCAGATGTTGGAGAGCCGCAAGACAGGAAGGCAGACAAGCAAATAAATGGGGAGGGGGAGAGGTGCAAAGAAAGCAACTTTATCTTTAAATGCATTCATTTAGAGAGAAATGCCTTCTCCAAGCAGACCAACAGTGCAGTGGGGGGGTTGGTCAAGAGCCACACAATATATGTCAAAGAGCCACAGTTTGGCCACCCCTGGATTATTTAATTGCACGTTAATTTATTCACCAAGTCGCCCTCCCAACCGCTTTGCCTGCCCTTCTAGTCTCAAACCCGGGGATACCGCGCGTGCAGTTCCTGCCGGCGCCGCCAGGGGCGCTGGCCAAGCGTAGCCAGAAGCCGGAGCATGCGTGCGTGCGGCCAAAGGTGGGCAGACGCTTCCTTCCCCGCCCCCTCGCTTTCCCGGTGTGCCTCACGCCGCGCCTGCGCACTGGTCCCCAACCGGCTCCGTTTCGGGAGCCTCATCATGGCGGAGCCGCGCGTCAAGGCGCTGCGGGACTACCGCGAGAAGCTGCTGGAGCACAAGGAGGTCGACGGGCGCCTCAAGGAGCGTGAGTGGCTCTCCCTGGCCGCCGCCTCCGGGGGAGGGTTCGCCCGGCTGGGCCCAGAAGGCTGTACTAAAAGGAATGACAAGACTGCCCATTGGAAAAATGGGGGAGCCTGGGAGGCCCTTTGGAGACAATGGGGGAGCCTGGAAGGCCCATTGGAAACAATGGGGGAGCCTGGAAGGCCCTTTGGAGACAATGGGGGAGCCTGGAAAGCCCATTGGAAACAATGGGGGAGCCTGGAAGGCCCATTGGAAACAATGGGGGAGCCTGGAAGGCCCACTGGAAACAATGGAGGAGCCTGGAAGGAGACAATGGGGGAGCCTGGCAGGCCCATTGGAGACAATGGGGGAGCCTGGAAGGCCCATTGGAGGCAATGGGGGAGCCTGGGAGGCCCATTGGAGGCAATGGGGGAGCCTGGGAGGCCCATTGGAGACAATGAGGGAGCCTGGGAGGCCCATTGGAGACAATGGGGGAGCCTGGAAGGCCCACTGGAAACAATGGAGGAGCCTGGAAGGAGACAATGGGGGAGCCTGGAAGGCCCATTGGAGGCAATGGGGGAGCCTGGAAGGCCCACTGGAGGCAATGGGGGAGCCTGGAAGGCCCATTGGAGGCAATGGGGGAGCCTGGGAGGCCCATTGGAGGCAATGGGGGAGTCTGGGAGGCCCATTGGAGGCAATGGGGGAGCCTGGGAGGCCCATTGGAGACAATGGGGGAGCCTGGGAGGCCCATTGGAGACAATGGGGGAGCCTGGAAGGCCCATTGGAGGCAATGGGGGAGCCTGGGAGGCCCATTGGAGACAATGGGGGAGCCAGGAATGCTAGTTGACTTGCATGCAGTGTTCCCTCTCAGCAGAGTTAGTGTGAGCTAGCTCTCAATTTTTTAGCCTCTGCCTCACATTTTTGGCTCAGCTCAGGAAAAAAAAATGGTCCCAGAGCTCACAGCTGTCATGCCAGTAGCTAGGGTTGCCAGGTCCAATTCAAGAAATATCTGGGGACTTTGGGGGTGGAGCCAGGAGACTTTGGGGGTGGAGCCAAGAGAAAGGGTGTAACAAGCATAATTGAACTCCAAAGGGAGTTCTGGCCATCACATTTAAAGGGACAGCACACCTTTCAAATGCCTTCCCTCCATAGAAAATAATGATGGAGAGGGGCACCTTCTTTTGGGCTTCATAGAATTGGACCCCCTGGTCCAATCTTTTTGAAACTCGGGGGGTATTTTGGGGAGAGGAGCTAGACACTATACTGAAAATCTGGTGCCTCTACTTCAAAAAACAGCTATCCCAGAGCTCCAGAAACCAACGGATAAATTCTCCATTATTTCCTATGGGAATAAGTCTCCCTAGGGAATAATGGAGTGTCCAAGCAGACATTTCCCTCCCCCCCTTTCTGATGACCCTGAAGTGGGGGGAGGGCCTCCAAACCAGGAGAGCCCCTGTCCCCACCTTGGGATTGGCAACCCTACCAGTAGCTGATGAAGTAGCATTTCTGCTCACAAGGCTCCACAGCTTAGAGCAGGGGTCCTCAAACTACGGCCCGCGGGCCAGATGCGGCCTGCTGAGGACGTTTATGCAGTCCGCCGGGTTATGGCAAAATCAGACCGGAAGTGACGTTCGACCCAAACTTGCGTTAGCAACGCACACTTCCGGCACTGGGCTGAGGCGGCGGAGACAGAGTGTGAGGTGATACCGAGGTGAGGTGAGTTCCCAGGCCGGGGTGTGTGGTGTGGGGAAGGGAGAGAGATGCAGAAGACGGAGAACTGACGGCCCGCGGGCTTGTACAGTAACGGCAGTCCAGCCCTCCAACAGTCTGAGGGACAGTGAACTGGCCCCCTATTTAAAAAGTTTGAGGACCCCTGGCTTAGAGGGAGCGTTGCTTGTATGGTCTCCCATTTGAATACATTACAGCAGGGGTGGCCAACGGTAGCTCTCCAGGTGTTTTTTTGCCTACAACTCCCACCAGCCCCAGCCATTGGCCATGCTGGCCGGGGCTGATGGGAGTTGTAGGCAAAAAACATCCGGAGAGCTACCGCTGGCCACCCCTGCTCTACAGCGCTGAAAGAACACCTTTGCCTCTAGTCAGGCCGGGACTCTGCCTCACTGCCGCTGCTGGGCCCCGGCTGATCAGGGGTGCAGGGGGACGGGGGGAGAGAAGTTCTTTCCCCTGAGCCGCTGCGGGAAGCCCCCACTCCGGTCCCCAGCCAGGGCCCTCGGCAGCAGCCAATCCTCCCTCTAAGCTGGGGAGTCTTGTGAGCCAAAATTCTACTTCATGTGTTACTAGTACTAGTTTCAGAGGTGGCTTGCTGTTGCCTGCCTCTGCGTCGCGGCCCTGGTATTCCTTGGATGTCTTCTAAGTACTAGCTACGGCCCTGGTAAGCTTACAAGATCGGGCTAACTTGGGCTATTCAAGTTAGGGCACTTGGGGAAATAACGGATGCTGTTAGCATCGAGGGCTGAGTGCTGTGGCCATTGGAAGCAGGCGCTGTTCATAGAATCGTAGAGTTGGAAGGGACTTCTGGGGTTATCTAGTCCAACCCCTTGCACAATGCAGGAAACTCACAAACACCTCCCCCTAAATTCACAGGATCTTCATTGCTGGCAGATGGCCATCTAGGCTCTGCTTTAAAGCCTCCCAGGAAGGAGAGCCCATCACCTCCCGAGGAAGCCTGTTCCACTGAGGAACCACTCTTAACAGTCAGGAAGTTCTTCCTCATGTTGAGCCGGAAACTCTTTTGATTTAATTTCAACCCATTGGTTCTGGTCCTACCTTCCGGGGCCACAGAAAACAATTCCTCACCATCCTCTATATCAAGGGTACCCAACGGTAGCTCTCCAGATGTTTTTTGCCTACAACTCCCATCAGCCCCAGCCATCAGCCATGCTGGCTGGGGCTGATGGTTGTTGTAGGCAAAAAACATCTGGAGAGCTGCCGTTGGCCACCCCTGCCATAGGGAATAATGGAGTGCCCAGTAGACATTTCCCTCCCCACTTTCTGATGACCCTGAAGCGGGGGGAAGACCTTCAAACCGGAGATCCCCTGCTCCCACCTGGGGATTGCCAACCGTAGGCAAGAATGATGGACCGGTCAGTGCAGTTGCCGATTATTAGTTTGCACATCATTTTTTCTACCGTCGTTTCTCTTTGTAGTGAGGGAGCAGCTGAAGGAACTGAGCAAGCAGCATGAAAAATCTGAGAAGGACCTCAAGACTCTGCAGAGCTTCGGACCGGTGAGTGATAAGGGGCGTGTCTGATAACTGAGTAGGTGCCATTTTGGTGTAGTGGTTAAGTGTACGGACTCTTATCTGGGAGAACCGGGTTTGATTCCCCACTCCTCCACTTGCACCTGCTGGCATGGCCTTGGGTCAGCCATAGCTCTGGCAGAGGTTGTCCTTGAAAGGGCAGCTGCTGTGAGAGCCCTCTCAGCCCCACCCACCTCACAGGGTGTCTGTTGTGGGGGAGGAAGGGAAAGGAGATTGTGACCCACTCTGAGATTCAGAGTGAAGGGCAGGGTATAAATTCAACATTGCCTTGTTCTTTTACTGTGTGTACGCGGACTGCTTTTGAGGTTGGATTTGTCGGTAGAGCATGTGCAGAGTGCAGAAACGGGGAACAACCACCAGGCCGACGCGAGGAAAGAATATGAGCCACACACCAGCACCTTGTGTTAAATAGTGTATTTACAACTATATACAACAGACGTGGTGCGGTGAATACCATATACAATACTCAGGATCAAAGTGCTTCGCCAGGAACTCGTTCTCACAAGAGAGAGATATTGTCTGGCACTGCACTCCATATATACATTGGTCAGCCAATCATAGCAGTCCACAAATATGCTGATTTGCAGCAGGTGCTTTCCCCAGATACAATCCAGCTTCAACCGGCCTTCTTCCAAGGTTGCTCTGGTCTGAGCTGTCAGAAGCTGTCGTCATAGATGCACCTGCTCTAACCATGCTGTATCCATGCTGTGCACTGTGGACTCATATACTGACAGGATTGTGAGAGAGAACAGACCGTGGAAGTGTGTCCGCTTTAAAAAAGAACCCCGTTCGATCAGACCACTTAGTTCCGTCATCCTGTTGTTAGCACACAAGCAGGGCATGAGGAGAACTGGCCCCCTCTGTGTTTCCCCCTCGGAACTGGAAATCAGGTAGACAGCCTCTAAACATGGAGGTCTCAGCTGGCCAGAGTGGCTAACAGGCATCTCCTCCATGAGTTTGTCTGGTTCCCTCCTAAAGTTATCTTAATCTATTGGCTGTTTCGTGATGGTAAATGCTGTGCTGAATGAAAAAATATTTAATTCTGTCTCTGCGGTGTCTCCTGCCCATTGGTATCGTTAAGTGGGGAGAGGGGTGGGTGGGAATTCTTCGTTCAGCACTTCCTTTATCACACCCTCCCCTCTTCATTGCTCTTTCCTGAAAATGAAAAATCCCTGTGTTCTAAAATTAAAAAGCGTCACGTTCTTAGAGATGGCCGTTGGCAGGGTCTTGCCAGCGTGTGGTGTGGTGGTTAAGAGCCGGGGACTCTAATCTGGGAGAACTGGGTTTGATTCCCTGCTCCTCCTCCACATGCAGCTGCTGGGTGACCTTGGGCCAGTCATGATTCCCTCAGAACTTTTTCAGCTCCGCCTGCCTTAGAAGGTACCTGTTGTGGGGAGAGGAAGGGAAGGTGGTGATAAGCTGTTTTGAGACTCCTTAGGAAGCAGAGAGTGAGTATAAATGGGCAGTCTTCGCAGTGGAGGACGGTAAGCAGTGGGGTGCCGCAGGGCTCCGTACTGGGTCCCATGCTCTTTAACCTGTTCATAAATTATTTGGAGTTGGGAGTGAGCAGTGAAGTGGCCAAGTTTGCAGATGACACTAAATTGTTCAGGGTGGTGAGAACCAGAGAGGATTGTGAGGCACTCCAAAGGGATCTGTTCAGGCTGGGTGAGTGGGCGTCAACGTGGCAGATGAGGTTCAGTGTGGCCAAGTGCAAAGTAATGCACATTGGGGCCAAGAATCCCAGCTACAAATACAAGTTGATGGGGTGTGAACTGGCAGAGACTGACCAAGAGAGAGATCTTGGGGTCGTGGTAGATAACTCACTGAAAATGTCAAGACAGTGTGCGATTGCAATAAAAAAGGCCAACATCATGCTGGGAATTATTAGGAAGGGAATTGAAAACAAATCAGCCAGTATCATAATGCCCCTGTATAAATCTATGGTGCGGTCTCATTTGGAATATTGTGTGCAATTCTGGTCACCGCACCTCAAAAAGGATATCATAGCATTGGAAAAAGTGCAGAAAAGGGCAACTAGAATGATTAAAGGGTTGGAATACTTTCCCTATGAAGAAAGGTTAAAACGCTTGGGGCTCTTTAGCTTGGAGAAACATCGACTGCGGGGTGACATGATAGAGGTTTACAAGATAATGCATGGGATGGAAAAAGTAGAGAAAGAAGTCCTTTTCTCCCTTTCTCACAATACAAGAACTCGTGGGCATTCAATGAAATTGCTGAGCAGTCAGGTTAAAACAGATAAAAGAAAGTACTTCTTTACCCAAAGAGTGATTAACATGTGGAATTCACTGCCACAGGAGGTGGTGGCGGCTACAAGCATAGACAGCTTCACGAGGGGGTTAGATAAAAATATGGCGCAGAGGTCCATCAGTGGCTATTAGCCACAGTGTGTATATATATAATTTTTTTGACCACTGTGTGACACAGAGTGTTGGACTGGATGGGCCGTTGGCCTGATCCAACATGGCTTCTCTTATGTTCTTGAGAGAAAAGTGGGGTATAACAACCAACTCTTCTTCAAGTTCCATAATGTTGCTTGGAATCTCTTCCTGATGTAAAGTTAGAAAAACAGTCTTTCTCGTTGCCTCTTTATAGGAATTACCCTCTAAATGTGAAGCAAACCTGGGTCCCAAAGAGTCTTATTTATTTAGTTATTACATTAGATTTATATCCCGCCCATACTACTAGGACTCAAGGCGGCTCTTGCATTGGTATAAGGAGCCAATAAGAGAGCCTATCCAATTTGGGCTTCTTCTGTGTCTGATTTGGTTTCTGAGGGCCATACAGCAAAGCTTGCACGTGGGAGATGGGGGATTTGAAAATTCTTTTGCTAGGTCTGGTGAATGTCTCTCACCTTCACACATACACGCTTTCGTAAAATTTCATAAAAACATCAGAAAAGCCCTGCTGGATCAGACCAGTGGTCCATCTAGTCCAGCATCCTGTCTCACACAGTGGCCATCCAGTCCCTCTGGAGGGCCAACAACAGGGCAGAGAGGTTAAGACCCTTATAGGAACGTCAGAAGAGCCCTGCTGGATCAGACCACTGAGGTCTGGTGAATGTCTCTCACCTTCAGACATACACCCTTTTGTAAAATTTCATAAGAACATCAGAAAAGCCCTGCTGGATCAGACCAGTGGTCCATCTAGTCCAGCATCATGTCTCACACAGTGGTCAGCCAGTTCCTCTGCAGGGCTGGGAGGCCAAGACCTTCATAAGAACATTAGAAGAACTCTGCTGGATCAGAGCAGTGATGATCCATCTGGTCCAGCATCCTGCCCCACAGAGTGGCCAACCAGTTCCTCTGGAGGGCCAACAACAGGGCAGAGAGGCCGAGGCCTTCATAAGAACATCAGAAGAGCCCTGCTGGATCAGACCAGTGTGGGTCCATCCAGTCCAGCCTCCTGTCCCACACAGTGGCCAACCAGTTCCTCTGGAGGGCCAACAACAGGGCAGAGAGGCTGAGGCCTGATGTTGAGGCCTGAATCTCTGATTCAGAGAGAAGGGCAGGGTATAAATCTGCAGTCGTCGTCGTCTTCTACACTGAATCAGGTCATTGGTCCAGCAAGGCCAGTATTGTCTGCTCAGATTGGCAGTGGCTCTGCAGGGTCTCAGGCTGAGGTCTTCCACGTAGTCTATAGCCAGATACTTTTGAGTGGAGATGCCGGGGATTGAACCCAGGACCTTCTGCATGCCAAGCAGAGGCCGTACTGCTGAGCTGCAGCCCCTCCCCAGTGTGCATTCAAGTTGACTGCCAGGGAGAAATCTTCCACGCGTGTGTCTGATTTTTTTTTTCTTTCCTGCCTATTTAACAGATTGCTGGTGAGGTTCTCAAACAGTTAACAGAAGAGAAGTGTAAGTAGTCTGGGTGGGAAGCGGTCGGCTTTCCTAATCCTGGCCTTATCCCGACGTTGCCTTCCTTTGAAACGAACCTCTTGGGGCGGGAGGGTGGCAGCGCTGTGAGCAGAAGGCGCAAGCTGTACTCTTTAATGTGGCAGAAGCATGAAGCTGCCTCATACTGAATCTGACCCTCGGTCCATCAAGGTCAGTGTTGTCTACTCAGACTGGCAGGAGCTCCCCAGGGTCTCAGGCAGGGGTCCTTCCCACCACCTTCCACCTGAACCCTTTTAAAGTGGAGATGCCCAGGAGGGAACCGGCGACCTTCTGCATGCAAAGCAGAGGCTCTGCCACTGAGCCGCGGTCCCTCTTCCCTGAAAGGAGTCCTTTGGCTTAAATCAACGACGACGAGGGCAAGGCACAAAGGAGCGGGGCCTGCTGTCAAACGGCGCAGCCTTCCTCCCTTTTGCTGGCTTTGTCCCACATAGCTTCTGAGTCGCTGACGCTGTATCTCTTTTTTTTGTTCCCTTTGCTGCTTCTAGTCGTCGTCAGAGCCGCAAACGGACCGAGATACGTTGTCGGTTGTCGGCGTCGGGTAAGTGGCTTCTGGAATTTGCAGAGCAGTGTCCACAACTGTCACTTTGCTGAACATGTTCGAGTTTTTAAGCCAGGGGTTTCCGGCACGGTGCCCGTGCGCACCTTGGTGCCTGCTGACACTTTTCGTTCTGACGGCCGAGTATTTTTGAAAAGTGAGCACAGCCAGGTGGGGCTTTTGTCTAGGAAGGCTTCTGATTGGCCAGTGGAGATTTGTTCGGCTGTGCAGATTTTTGCAAAACGTCGCTTCGGTTGCAGTTTCTGCCGCATCGCAAGGTTTTTCCTTGTGTGAATGAAGGTTAAGTCGTGGCGGCCGTTTTGTGGCTGGCTCCGCCTTCAGCGGCAGCCATTTTGCAGCTGGGGCCACCGCAGTGTTGGAATTCCAGAGGAGCCTGCAGGCTGCAATGAAGTCGGGGACCCCTTGCTTAAGCTGTGCCTCGAGCCGGCTACCTGAAACCAGCTTCCGCCGGGAATCGAACTCGGGTCATGAGGAGAGCTTAGGACTGCAGGGCTGCAGCTTTAACGCCCTGTGCCACGGGGCTCTTATTGGTGAGAAAAGTGAGGTACAGATGAATTAAACTATCTCTTATTCTCAGGGGCGGGGAAGGGCTCAACAAATGGACATATGGACATATGAAGCTGCCTTATACTGAATCAGACCCCTGGTCCATCAAAGTCAGTATTGTCTTCTCAGACTGGCAGCGGCTCTCCAGGGTCTCAAGCGGAGGTTTTTCACACCTATTTGCCTGGACCCTTTTTTGGAGATGCCAGGGATTGAACCTGGGACCTTCTGCTTACCAAGCAGATGCTCTACCACTGAGCCACCATCCCTCCCCGGTGCATGACTGTTGCCTCAGCTGTGAAAAGGTATCCTGAGGGAAAGAAGTCTTTTGTAAAAGGGTTGTTTAGGAGCGTCTATAAAAGACTTTTTACCTACATTTTTAAGCAAAATCATTTTCTTTTATTTTTTCTTCTATTGGCATTAATACCAAATTTATTTTTTCTTCTATTGGCATTAATACCAAATACCCTACCACAAATTTTTAGTCCTTTTTTTTGCCATCAAGTCAAGCTGATCATAGAATGATAGAGTTGGAAGGGACCTCCAGGGTCATCTAATCCAACCTTCTGCACAATGCAGGAAACTCACAAATACCTCCCCCTGAATTCACAGGATCTTCATCGCTGACAGATGGCCATCCAGCCTCTGTTTCAAAATCTCCTTCTACATTAGAATCATAAAATCATAGAGTTGGAAGGGACCTCTAGGGTCATCTAGTACAACTCCCTGCACAATGCAGGAAACTCACAAACACCTCCCCCTAAATTCACAGGATCTTCATTGCTGCCAGAGGGCCCTCTAGCCTCTGTTGAAAAACCTCCAAGGAAGGAGAGCCCACCACCTCCTGAAGAATTCTAGAGTTGGAAGGGACCTCCAGGGTCATTGAGTCCAACCCCCTGCGCAATGCAGGAAACTCACAAACACCTCCCCCTAAATTCACAGGATCTTCACTGCTGCCAGAGGGCCATCTAGTCTCTGTTTAAAAACCTCCAAGGAAGAGAGCCCACCACCCTCTGAGGAGGAAGCCTGTTCCACTGAGGAATCTCTCTAACGGTCAGGAAGTTCTTTGTAATGTTGAGCTGGAAACTCTGGTGACCCCTAGTGGGACTGAGAGGCAAGGGGAGTTCAGAGGTGGCTTGCCATCGCCTGTCTCTGTGTTCTGGCCCTGATATTCCTTGGAGGTCTCCCATCCAAATACTAGCCAGGGCTGGCCTTGCTTACATAAGAACATAAGAGAAGCCATGTTGGATCAGGCCAGTGGCCCCTCCAGTCCAACACTCTGTGTCACATAAGAACATAAGAGAAGCCATGTTGGATCAGTCCAGTGGCCGCCACCATCTGCTGTGGCAGTGAATTCCACATGTTAATCCCCCTTTGGGTGAAGAAGTTCTTCCTTTTATCCGTTTTAACCCGACTGCTCAGCAATTTCATTGAATGCCCACGAGATCTTGTATTGTGAGAAAGGGAGAAAAGGACTTCTTTCTCTACCTTCTTTCTCCATCCCATTCATAATCTTGTCAACCTCTATCATGTCACCCCACAGTTGACGTTTCTTGACTTAGCTGCAGAAATCTGACGAGATTCGGCTCTCCTGGGCTATGCGGGTCAGGGCCAAATTTTGTTAGTCTTTAAGGCGCTCCTGGACTCATTCTCTTTTCTCCAGGTTGTTTTTAAAAACTGAAATGGGCTATTCCTTTTGGAGTGGGGGGAGCATTTTGAGTACTCTGTACTGGAGAGGGGCAGAATTGCAAGGCCGGTGAGGTCTCACTAGTGACCCTATAGAACAGGGAGGGCCTGACCTCCGTTAAGGTATTCTCTGTTTGGGCATTCTTTTAACAATTGGACTTTGGGGTTGTTTCTTTTCCTGCCTCCAGCTGGATAAAAGCAAGCTGAAGCCGGGCACGAGAGTCGCCCTGGATATGACCACTCTGACCATTATGAGGTAAGGTCTTGCTTCAAATTGGGGGGAGAGCAGGTAGAGCCATGAAGAGGTGCGTTATTTTTTAAAGGAAAAGTATTCTTTAAAATTTGTATCTCAAAGATATATATGAAGCTGCCTTCTACTGAATCAGACCCTCAAGTCCATCAGAGTCAGTCTTGTCTACTCAGACTGGCAGCGGCTCTCCAGGGTCTCAAGCTGAGGTTTTTCACGCCTATTTGCCTGGACCCTTTTTAGTTGGAGATGCTGGGGATTGAACGTGAGACCTTCTGCTTACCAAGCAGATGCTCTACCACTGAGCCACCATCCCTCCCCATTCCTCAAGACTTGCATTCTCTGCAGGAAAGTGGAACCAAATGCTTTAAAATAAGGGACAGAAACGGTGGTGTAAAATTTTGGGGAATGTTAAAGCTGGTGTTGGAGACTTTTTTGAATAAAAGTAGGAATTTGGGTGAGATGGATTGACTTAATAAGAGAAGCCACAGCCTGCAGTTTGCAAGACTTGAGCAGGGCTGTGAACAAGAGGACATTGATTCATAGGATCACCCTCAGCCAGGAAGCAAAGACAGCAGTTAACATGCAAACACACGCAGAGAGAAATTTAAGAACATAAGAGAAGCCATGTTGGATCAGGCCAGTGGTCCATCCAGCGCAACACCCTGTGTCACATAAGAACATAAGCCCAACACTCTGTGTCACATAAGAACATAAGAGAAGCCATGTTGGATCAGGCCAATGGCCCATCCAGCCCAACACTCTGTGTCACATAAGAACATAAGAGAAGCCATGTTGGATCAGGCCAATGGCCCATCCAGCCCAACACTCTGTGTCACATAAGAACATAAGAGAAGCCATGTTGGATCAAGCCAGTGGCCCATCCAGCCCAACACTCTGTGTCACATAAGAACATAAGAGAAGCCATGTTGGATCAGGCCAATGGCCCATCCAGCGCAACACTCTGTGTCACATAAGAACATAAGAGAAGCCATGTTGGATCAGGCCAATGGCCCATCCAGCGCAACACTCTGTGTCACATAAGAACATAAGCCCAACACTCTGTGTCACATAAGAACATAAGAGAAGCCATGTTGGATCAAGCCAGTGGCCCATCCAGCCCAACACTCTGTGTCACATAAGAACATAAGAGAAGCCATGTTGGATCAGGCCAATGGCCCATCCAGCGCAACACTCTGTGTCACATAAGAACATAAGCCCAACACTCTGTGTCACATAAGAACATAAGAGAAGCCATGTTGGATCAGGCCAATGGCCCATCCAGCCCAACACTCTGTGTCACATAAGAACATAAGAGAAGCCATGTTGGATCAGGCCAATGGCCCATCCAGCCCAACACTCTGTGTCACATAAGAACATAAGAGAAGCCATGTTGGATCAGGCCAATGGCCCATCCAGTCCAACACTGTGTCACATAAGAACATAAGAGAAGCCATGTTGGATCAAGCCAGTGGCCCATCCAGTCCAACACTGTGTCACATAAGAACATAAGAGAAGCCATGTTGGATCAAGCCAGTGGCCCCTCCAGTCCAACACTCTGTGTCACATAAGAACATAAGAGAAGCCCTGTTGGATCAGGCCAATGGCCCATCCAGTCCAACACTCTGTGTCACATAAGAACATAGGAGAAGCCATGTTGGATCAGGCCAGTGGCCCATCCAGTCCAACACTCTGTCACACAATGGCCAGAAAAACCAGGCACCATCAGGAGGTACACCAGTGAGGCCAGGACACTGGAAGCCTTCCCACTGTTGCCATTCATAAGCACCAAGAATACAGAGCATCCCTGCCCCAGACAGAGAATTCCATAAATATGCTGTGGCTAATAGCCGCTGATGGACCTCTGCTCCGTAGATTTATCCAATCCCCTCTTGAAGCTGGCTATGCTGGCAGCCGTCGCTACCTCCTGTGGCAGTGGAGATGTTGAAATGTCTACAGTCTTATATACAGTCTTATGCGCATGCTTTATTCTGTTGTGCTTTTATTTTACTGCTTCAGCAGCATCAAAAACATTAAGCATAGATCTTAATTTAAAAATTGTACTAATGGGCTTATTTGAAAATTTAAAGAGTATGAGTGCTTGAGTATATTCACAAATCTGAATATATTGAAAAAGCACTCTTTTGCACTGTCGTAGAGCCCATGTAGCTTTTGATATCTGAAAAGCAGGAAAAATAAAAGTTGAAACTAGTGAACTCAGCCTTCGTAAACAGGAGTATTTCTGCCCACGTAGTCAACCCACATGTAGTCACAGTAGATAAGAAGCATATTTGGATTTCAAGTTAAACTAGCTGTTCAATAATCTGTTGTTAGCGTACATGTTATGACATATTAATTGGCCAAAGTTTGGAATATTCTAAACAATGAACGTATCCTTGAAGATATCTTGCATATATCTGTCGCATACATAGATATTGTCCCTGAACGCTGCATACCGTTTTCCATAAAAATC
This sequence comes from Heteronotia binoei, assembly GCF_032191835.1. Taxonomy (NCBI): domain Eukaryota; kingdom Metazoa; phylum Chordata; class Lepidosauria; order Squamata; family Gekkonidae; genus Heteronotia; species Heteronotia binoei. The sequence continues at coordinate 8,216,721 of NC_083243.1, read as the reverse complement.
TTTATGTCACATTTTGAGTGAGTGAAACTTTGCCTTTAAAAGCATTTTGCTAATCTCAAAACAGAAAATGTCATACGGCTTTTATTTTCAGTGCTGCCTCAAATTTCCCAACTCTTCTGTTGGCGGAATTCTTAATTCTGCATCAGATTGGTGATTACGCTGTTCCTTCTACTCTGTGAGAAGAAGACGTATAAATTAAGAATTTTAGGTTTTGTTTTGATTTGACTTGCACTGCCCGTTAGGTGAATTCCTGAATATTTACTACACATATATTTTAACACACTAAGAGACGCACGCACCTCAGTTTACAAAACAATAAAACACAATCCTATAAATAATCATTTGGAAAACGTTTAATTACAACTTTGAAACGTGCCAAGCTTTGCATAACATTTTGTTGAGAGGCAGTTTGGTCTTGTGGTTAAGTATGCAGACCAGTGTTCCCTCTAAGCTGTAAAGTCTTGTGAGCAGAAATTCTACTTTGTGAGCTACTGGCATTAAAATTGTGAGCGACTAGCTTTAAAGTTGTGGGCTGCTGCATAAATTAGTGTGCTTTGGAGTCATCCTTCCTGAGCTAAGACAAAAATCTGTGAGCTAGCTCTCGCTAACTCAGCTTAGAGGGAACACTGGCGCAGACTCTTACCTGGGCGAGCCGGGTTTGATTCCCCACTCCTCCCCTTGCAGCTGCTGGAATGGCCTTGGGTCAGCCATAGCTCTGGCAGAGGTTGTCCTTGAAAGGGCAGCTTCTGGGATTGCTCTCTCAGCCCCACCCACCTCACAAGGTGTCTGTTGTGGGGGGAGAAGATATAGGAGATTGTGAGCCGCTCTGAGTCTCTGATTCAGAGAAGGGCGGGGTGTAAATCTGCAGTCTTCTTATCTGTGAGAACCGGGCTTGATTCTCCACTCCTCCACTTGCAGCTGCTGGAATGGCCTTGGGTCAGCCATAGCTCTGGCAGAACTGTCCTTGAAAGGGCAGCTTCTGGGAGAGCTCTCTCAGCCCCACGTACCTTTTGAGAGCCAGTTTGGTGTAGTGGTTAAGTGCACGGACTCTTATCTGGAAGAACCGGGCTTGATTCTCCACTCCTCCACTTGCAGCTGCTGGAATGGCCTTGGGTCAGCCATAGCTCTTGCAGAGGTTGTCCTTGAAAGGGCAGCTTCTGGGAGAGCTCTCTCAGCCTCACTTACCTCACAGGGTGTCTGTTCTGGGGGTAGGGGAAGGTAAAGGAGATTGTGACTGCTTTGAGATTCAGAGTATAGGGCGGGATATAAATCCAATCTCTTTTTCTTCTTCTTCTTCTTGACCTTGACATCCCTCCCTTGTTAAATTTTATGAAACAGCCACTCTTTAGCAATGAAAAAAAATTCCATGGGGGGGGGGAGGGAATGAAACACTTGAAAATGTCCTGTGGAAAACTTTCCACCCCCGCTCCCGAATCTGTGGTGACGTGTTTTGGATATTAAAGAAAGGCACTTTACAGACCAGGTGTCCCCAAATTAGTGTCCATGAGACCCCAACACTGTTCTTGGTGCCCATCTGGTGTTTTTAGAAAGTGGGTGGGGCCAGGTGGGACTTCAGCCCAGCAGGGCTTCTGATTAGCCACTGGAGACCTGATTGGCTGGGCAGATTAAAATGTTGCTTCAGTGGCAGCTGCCACTACTGTGTTGGTTTTACTCTCTCAGTTTGGTGTGGTTAAGTGCACAGACTCTCATCTGGGAGAACCAGGTTTAATTCCCCACTTCTCCACTTGCACCTGCTAGCATGGCCTTGGGTCAGCCATAGTGGTTAAGTGCACAGACTCTTATCTGGGAGAACCGGGTTTGATTCCCCACTCCTCCACTTGCAGCTGCTGGAATGGCCTTGGGTCAGCCATAGCTCTGGCAGAGGTTGTCCTTGAAAGGGAAGCTTCTGGGAGAGCTCTCTCAGCCCCACCCACCCCACAGGGTGTCTGTTGTCAGGGGAGAAGATATAGGAGATTGTAGGCCACTCTGAGTTCAAAGAGAAGGGCGGGGTATAAACCTGCAGTCGTCTTCTTCTCTTACTCCTCTTTTCCCAGTTGTTTTTCCTTAGCAAAGATCGTTTCTTCTGTGTGTGTGTGTATGTGAATGGCTCTGTCTCTCACAGGGACCATTTTCTGGTTGTCCCCACCAGCGGGCATCAGAAATTAAAAGCTGCCCTCGATGCTCAAAAAGATCGGGCACCTCTGCTATAGATAGTTTTCAAGAAACGCAGGTGTCTTCGGGTTCTTCCCGTGAGGGTTACAGCTGCTTGAAAGAGGTCATTAGAGCCGACCATTGGGAGTTTACCTGTAAGGAATGCAAAAAAACCCTGGTTGGGCCTGGATGCAGTAGTAGAGAATATTGTGTCGCCCCCTTCTCCAATTTAGATGTTTGCCAAGGGAAGCGGAGCCGTCGGTTTGCAATACATCTCATGAAGATCCCGGAAATGTCTCCTGCTCCGAGATCGGAGGACTGTCGGAACCAATCCAGGAACTGAGAGAGGTACTCGTCCGTTTCATCGCGGGTTTGTGGAATGGGTCTGGCGCAGTGGGAAGTTTGTGAACTTCTGGAGAGCAGGGTGCAAGATGCTTGAATCCCGCCCACCTCCCCCCCGCCCCCCCCCCCCCCACACACGCCCTTTCCGTTGCTCTCTCTTGTATTTTGGAAATCCAGCCCCGGAAACAGTCTCTTCCACATCATGGATTAGTAGGCATTTTTTCTTCACCACATATTTTGGAGGCCCTTCTTTTGGAGGCCCTGCGGAATTGAGAAAGGTCCCACAGGGCCCTTATGGTCTCCGGGAGGGCATTCCACATTTCTGGAGCTGCCACCAAGAAGGCCCTAGTCCTTGTGGAACACAGCCTGGCTTCCTTTGGTCCGGGGATGGACAATAGGTTTTGTGTCTCTGAATGCAATGGTGTCCGGGGAACATGCGGTGAAAGGCTGTCTCGTAGATAGGCAGGCCCCGACCATAAAGGGCTTTAAAGGTCAAAACCAACACCTTGAAACGGACTTGGAACACAGTAGGCAGCCAGTGCAGTTCTTTCAGCACTAGCCGAATGTGCTCCCATCTAGGTTACTCTTGAGTAGGTTACTGACCTTAATGGGCTGATTTTGTATCTGGGAGGTCTATATGTGTGCATGTGTGAGTCCCCCCCTCCCAGTCTCACCCGAAGAGCTGAAGTCCATTCAAGGCATACCATCTCAGGAGGAACGAGACCTGCACAGCTGGAGAAAAAGCAGTGTCTTTCCTTCCACTATTCTTTGTACGGGCTTCAGCGTGGATAGCAAATCTTCCATTCTGGAACCCCAACCGACATTTTGCTTCTTCCCTTTGCAGGTGACGGAACTGCCTCTGACAAATCCAGAATTGTTCCAGCGGGTGGGAATCATCCCCCCCGAAGGCTGCTTGCTGTACGGACCACCAGGTCTGTGTCCATCTGGAAGTGTCCCTTTGGCACGACTTTACGCTTGCCCACCTTAAATACCCCAGCTGCTCAGCACTGGCAGCCTATTAGAACAGCTCAGTCCCAGAGCACCTGGCTTGACATGCAGGCAGCCTCAGGTTCAGTCCCTGGCACCTCTGATAAAGGGCTAGGAAAGCTTCTGCCAGGCAGAACCAGCAGTCCTGGGCCAAGGGTCTGACTCAGTATAAGAACAGAAGAGAAGCCATCTTGGATCAGGCCAATGGCCCATCCAGTCCAACACTCTGTGTCACATAAGAACATAAGAGAAGCCCTGTTGGATCAGGCCAGTGGCCCCTCCAGTCCAACAGTCTGTGTCACATAATAACGTAAGAGAAGCCATGTTGGATCAGGCCAATGGCTCATCCAGCCCAACACTCTGTGTCACACAGTGGCCAAAACCCAGGGACCACCAGCGGGGACAGAACTCCAGAAACCCTCCCACTGTGGCCCTCCAAACACCAAGAATGCAGAGCATAAGAACATAAGAGAATCCCTGTTGGATCAGGTCAATGGTCCATCCAGCCCAACACTGTGTGTCACACATAAGAACATAAGAGAAGCCCTGTTGGATCAGGTCAATGGCCCATCCAGTCCAACACTCTGTGTCACACATAAGAACATAAGAGAAGCCACGTTGGATCAGGTCAATGGCCCATCCAGTCCAACACTCTGTGTCACATAAGAACATAAGAGAAGCCATTTGGATCAGGCCAATGGCCCATCCAGTCCAACACTCTGTGTCACATAAGAACATAAGAGAAGCCATGTTGGATCAGGTCAGTGTTCCATCCAGCCCAACACTCTGTGTCACATAAGAGAAGCCATGTTGGATCAGGTCAATGGTCCATCCACCCCAACACTCTGTGTCACACAGAAGCCCAAACCCATGGACCATCAGGAGGTCCACCAGTGGGGCCAGTACTCCAGAAGCCCTCCCACTGTTGTTTATTTATTTATTCAATTTATATCCTGCCCTCCCCACCGAGGCGGGCTCAGGCGGCTCACAATGCTGTGACCCCCAAGCGGCTCACAACACTGTGCCCTCCAAGCACCAAGAAATTATCTGCCATGGAGATTCTACCTGAACTTAGCAGAATCTGACACCTTTTTAGTAACTCTCCCACCTCATGACTAGGTTGTGGAGGCCCCAGAGGGACAGGCGACCTCTTAAACATTGTATGTATCTCTTCAGGAGCTCTAAAGTGTTAGGCAAGAGCACCTCTCCCAAAACCCATGGGAGTCCCTCTGAACTGTGGGGTTGCTTGGTTAGATCCTGGTTTGACCTCCAGCGATCATGTATTATGTGGAGGCTGAAAACCAGCTCCTCATGGCTCTCGTGACATCTGGAAGGAAACTCTCAGTGCAGTTGTAGGGCTGGGTATCCTGATAATGGACCAGCAGGGTTCTCAGTTAATTACTCTCAGCATTTCACTAAAGGTACATTTACACATCGATCTCCAATTCTGAGGTATTTGTTTGCCTCACTATATCTCCTTCTGGTATTAAATCCAAACAAATATTCTTTCCACCCCCCTCCCCCCGACTAAAGGCAGAAGTATAAGAGAGACTTTGGTGGAGAAAGAGAATGGTCTCGCATCCAAAGAAAGGCCAGAGATTTCCCCAAGAGGATCCCAAGAACGTATTTCCTTCCCAGATGAGTTGGCTGGCAGTGAGTATCCTTCACAGTTATGTCAAGAGGACAGGCAAGGAATAGCTATGGGGGGGGGGGTGTTGATTCATTTCTGAGCAGCATTTGGTTTGGTAAGAACATAAGATAAACCATGTTGGATCAGGCCGATAGCCCATCCAGTCCAACACTCTGTGTCACAGAAGAGAAGCCATGTTGGATCAGGCCAGTGGCCCATCCAGTCCAACACTCTGTGTCACATAAGAGAAGCCATGTTGGATCAGGCCAATGGCCCATCCAGTCCAACACTCTGTGTCGCATAAGAACATAAGAGAAGCCATGTTAGATCAGACCAATGGCCCAACCAGTCCAACACTCTGTGTCACATAAGAGAAGCCATGTTGGATCAGACCAATGGCCCAACCAGTCCAACACTCTGTGTCACATAAGAGAAGCCATGTTGGATCAGACCAATGGCCCAACCAGTCCAACACTCTGTGTCACAGAAGAGAAGCCATGTTGGATCAGGCCAGTGGCCCATCCAGTCCAACACTCTGTGTCACATAAGAGAAGCCATGTTGGATCAGACCAATGGTCCAACCAGTCCAACACTCTGTGTCACATAAGAGAAGCCATGTTGGATCAGGCCAGTGGCCCATCCAGTCCAACACTCTGTGTCACATAAGAGAAGCCATGTTGGATCAGGCCAGTGGCCCATCCAGTCCAACACTCTGTGTCACATAAGAGAAGCCATGTTGGATCAGGCCAATGGCCCATCCAGTCCAACACTCTGTGTCACATAAGAACATAAGAGAAGCCCTGTTGGATCAGGCCAATGGCCCATCCAGTCCAACACTCTGTGTCACATAAGAGAAGCCATGTTGGATCAGGCCAATGGCCCATCCAGTCCAACACTCTGTGTCACATAAGAACATAAGAGAAGCCCTGTTGGATCAGGCCAATGGCCCATCCAGTCCAACACTCTGTGTCACATAAGAACATAAGAGAAGCCATGTTGGATCAGGCCAGTGGCCCATCCAGTCCAACACTCTGTGTCACATAAGAGAAGCCATGTTGGATCAGGCCAATGGCCCATCCAGTCCAACACTCTGTGTCGCATAAGAACATAAGAGAAGCCATGTTGGATGAGGCCAGTGGCCCATCCAGTCCAACACTGTATCACATAAGAACACAAGAGAAGCTATGTTGGATCAGGCCAATGGCCCATCCAGTCCAACACTCTGTGTCACGTAAGAACATAAGAGAAGCCCTGTTGGATCAGGCCAATGGCCCATCCAGTCCAACATTCTGTGTCACACAGTGGCCAATATATGTGTATGTGTATATACACACACACATATACATACATATATATATATATACACACACATATATGCACACACACACACACACACACATATATATATATATACTGTGGCTAATAGCCACTGATGGACCTCTGCTCCATATTTTTATCCAATCCCCTCTTAAAGCTGGTACAATCATACAGTCCCATGGGGAAGGAAGGAAGGAGGGAGGCCTTCTGGGGACTGGGCTTCGGAGGATCAGGAGCTCCTCCTGAGCAAGAGGTTCAGTTGTGGCTCCTGAGGGGATGAGGTATCCTTAAATACTAGAGAAAGGTGGAGCGGGAGGGGTTAAGATCAGGCAAGGTGAAGGAGAAGATAATATTGGATTTGGATTTATATCCCACCCTATACCCAGAGTCTCAGAGCGGCTCACAATCTCCTTTACCTTCCCCCCACAACAGACACCCTGTGAGGTGGGTGGAGCTGAAAGAGCTCTCCCAGAAGCTGCCCTTTCAAGGACAACTCTTAGAGAGCTATAGCTGACCACCCAAGGCCATTCCAGCAGCTGCAAGTGGGGGAGTGGGGAATCAAACCCGGTTCTCCCAGATAAGAGCCCACACACTTAACCACGACACCAAAGGGCCATCAGTCCTTTTCCTTCTGCAGTTACATGAATGCTTTTGGACCTTCCCTGCCCTCCCAGGTGTTCATGGGATCTCTCTCTTTCTTCCAGCAGAGGATGTTCAGGGGAATGTGGAGGGGGAGGAACCGGATGGAGTTAAAAATGAAGACTTGCAAGAAAACCTCAGGGATCGGGACAGACCTAAGCGAAAGAAATGCAACAGTTTGGTTGAGAAGACAGATGAAAGACAGCATAATATACATTTCCCAAATGAGAGGATAATGAAAACAAGCACATCCATTTGGTGTGGAAAGTCCTTAAAAAATAGATCACAGCTCCTTGAGGACCAAAGAAGACGCAGAAAGGCGAAACCGTTTGAATGCTCAGAGTGCAGAAAGAGATTCAGTCATCAAGCCAATCTTCGACAGCATCTAAGAACTCACACAGGGGAGAAACCTTTTGAGTGCTCGGAGTGTGGACAGAGATTCAGGTTCAGTGGTGATCTTCAAAGGCATCAGAAAACCCACATAGGGGAGAAACCTTTTGAATGCTCAGTGTGTGGAAAGAGATTCAGTCAGAAAACCCATCTTCAACAGCACCAAAGAACCCACACAGGGGAGAAACCTTTTGAATGCTCAGAGTGTGGAAAGAGATTCAGGTTGAGTGGCGATCTTCAAAGGCATCAGAGAACCCACACAGGGGAGAAACCTTTTGAATGCTCAGAGTGTGGGAAAAGATTCATGTTGAGTGGCCATCTTCAAAGGCATCAGAGAACACACACTGGGGAGAAACCTTTTGAATGCTCAGAGTGTGGAAAGAGATTCTGTCAGAGTAGCCATCTTCAACTGCACCGAAGAACCCACACAGGGGAGAAACCTTTTGAATGCTCAGAGTGTGGGAAAGGATTTAGTCAGCAAGGCCATCTACAGCTGCACCGAAGAACCCATACAGGAGAGAAACCTTTTGAATGCTCAGAGTGTGGAAAGAGATTCAGTCAGAGTATTCATCTTCAAGAACATCAAAAAACACACGCGAGAGAAAAGCTTTTGAATGTTCACAGTGTGGAAATAAATTCCGGTTGAGTGGCAATTTCCAAAGGCATCAGTAGCTATCTTCAACTACATCAAAAAAACCAACATAGAGGGAAGCTCTTTCTGAATGCTCAGATTAGCCAACTTCAGCTGCATCAAAGAACCTATCCAGGGGAGAAACCTTTTGAACGCTCAGAGTGTGGAAAGGGATTCAGATCGCACGGCCATCTTTGACAGCATCTAAGAAACCAGGTAACGGCTTAGCCGGTTAAAGGAGCTCTTGTAGAAAGCTTCAGTCTACACGGAAATCTTACCCTAAACAGGAAGAAATGCTAAGAATCCTGAGATTATGGAAGGAGTTTAGACATGTTTGAAGCCTTCAACTGCATCCCACATTATGTTAAAGGGACAGCACACTTTTTTCCTCCAGACAGCTGGCAACACTAGATAAAGTGCTTTTTATAAATTGGAGAAAACAAAACTCAGCTAAGGAAGGGCGATGGCTTATTAAAGAGATTATTATTCATTTCAGGTAAACCAGACTTTGTGTTTTCAGTGTTTTGTGGAGGGTTTTATGAGTTGGGCTTCATTAAATGTGTCAAAGGCTGCCGTGGGATGTCTTTCTCAAATTGTGTATAAAGTTCTAAAAACTTCCTCTTCCATATGCTTGGGACTCACACTTTGGGCCATGACTGATCTTCATGAATTAACCTCAACTGAGTTGGCCCCCATTCATGACGTGGGTTAATTAAGCTCAAGAGGCAGAGTGTTGGGTTAAGATTTGGCGGATCTGGATTCAGAAGAAGCTGTTTGGAGAAGCTGTTTAGGCAGTCACATCTTCAGGCTAACAGAATATCCTTCCTTTCCTTTCCTTTCTTTCCAGAGGTTCTATGATCAGGTGATCTTGAGCAATGACTAAAAGAATCATGCACTGTTTCCTACAGGAAAATATACTACACAGATTTGGCGACCAAGTAGGTTATGTTCTGGTTTTTGGTGTAAGATACCAGATGCTCAAGGCTGTGCTCAGCTTTTGGAGCTTGTGTTTTGTTTTGTTTTCCTTTCCCCCTTTATGCTGAATTCGTAATTCACTGAATTTATTAGCTTGCATACTAATTACTCTATTGGTTAATATTTTTACTGGGAGAGAAAAGGCTGTCCTTTTAGGGGTCACCCCTGACGTCTTCCAAACAGAGCAAGCCTGATGCCTTTTTAAAAGAAGTGCTAAGAAGAATAAAGCTCTCCAGGCTAACAGACCTTGTGAGATAGTTGTAAGAATCTTTGGGGGGGGGGCTTCTTTGAAGATATGTGCTTGATAGGTGCAGAAATGTCAGATTTTGCATATTTATCTGTTTACAGGTACAGACTCTCAAGGACCTGTGGGATGCATCTGTCATTTCTCCCCCCCGCTCCATTGTTCACGTTCTTTTGAACATATGAAGCTGCCTTATACTGAATCAGACCCTTGGTCCATCAAAGTCAGTATTGTCTTCTCAGACTGGCAGCGGCTCTCCAGGGTCTCAAGCTGAGGCTTTTCATGCCTACTTGCCTGAACCCTTTTTGGAGATGCCGGGGATTGAACCTGGGACCTTCTGCTTCCCAAGCAGATGCTCTGCCACTGAGCCACCGTCCCTTTTCACACTTCCTTCTTTCCGTTCCATGCTGTTCTGAAGCAGCAGGCCAAAGTTTGAGTCAAGTGGCACCTTTTAAGGCCAACCAAGCTTTGTTCTGGGTATAAACCTTTGTGAGCATGCACACTTAAGCTATCCAGAATAAAATCTTGTTTTGTACAAGGTGCTGCTGGATTCAAAACAGTACTGCGCTGTACTTTGGTCTTCCCTCAAAAATCAATTCAGAGGCTCCAGTTGGGGCAAATCGCTGCCGCGCGGCTATTTGGGGAACTAGACGGAGGCACGCATAAGATTCCCATTCTTCAGTCTCTCCCCCGGCTGCCTGTCGATTAGCAGGCTCAATTTAAAGTATTGGCTATGATGTAGAAAGCCCTTCATGGGCTTGGACACTTGTATTTGCCCCCCCCCCGATGCACCACCACAAGAGCTTCGCTCCTCTGAGCGAGGTCAGCTGCAGGTGCCAAACTGCAAATGGGCAACATCAACAACCACCCGAACACCCGTTTTGGAGTGCCCTGTCTGAAGAGTTCAGGAAACTCTGTAAACCTGACTGGATCAAGATAATTTTTTTACCCAGGCAAGAGACTTCCTTCCACCTACAGCTCTCGTGTTATTCGATCTTGTTGATTTGATATTAGAACAGAATTGCTTCAGGTAATAAGAACATAAGAGAAGCCCTGTTGGATCAGGCCAATGGCCCATCCAATCCAACACTCTGTGTCACATAAGAACATAAGAGAAGCCATGTTGGATCAGGCCAATGGCCCATCCAGTCCGACACTCTGTGCCACATAAGAGAAGCCATGTTGGCTCAGGCCAATGGCCCATCCAGTCCAACACTCTGTGTCACACATAAGAACCTAAGAGAAGCCATGTTGGATCAGGCCAGTGGCCCATCCAGTCCCACACTCTGTGTCACATAAGAACATAAGAGAAGCCATGCTGGATCAGGCCAATGGCCCATCCAGTCCAACACTCTGTCACATAAGAACATAAGAGAAGCCATGTTGGCTCAGGCCAATGGCCCATCCAGTCCAACACTCTGTGTCACAGAAGAACCTAAGAGAAGCCATGTTGGATCAGGCCAGTGGCCCATCCAGTCCCACACTCTGTGTCACATAAGAACATAAGAGAAGCCATGCTGGATCAGGCCAATGGCCCATCCAGTCCAACACTCTGTCACATAAGAACATAAGAGAAGCCCTGTTGGATCAGGCCAATGGCCCATCCAGTCCAACACTGTGTCACATAAGAACATAAGAGAAGCTATGTTGGATCAGGCCAATGGCCCATCCAGTCCAACACTGTCACACGGTGGCCAATACACACACACACACACACACTGGCTAACAGCCACTGATGGATATTTTTATCCAATCCCCTCCACTGGCTCCATAATTTTATCCAATCCCCTCTTGCAGCTGGCTATGCTTGTAGCCGCCACCTCCTGTGGCAGTGAATTCCACATGTTAATCACCCTTTGGGTGAAGAAGGACTTCCTTTTATCCGTTCTAACCTGACTGCTCAGCAATTTCATTGAATGCCCATGAGTTCTTGTATTGTGAGAAAGGGAGAAAAGTACTTCTTTCTCTACTTTCTCCATCCCATACATAATCTTGTAAACCTCTATCATGTCACCCTGCAGTCGATGTTTCTCCAAGCTAAAGAAAGAGCCCCAAGCATTTTAACCTTTTTTCATAGGGAAAGCATTCCAACCCTTTAATCATTCTAGTTGCCCTTTTCTGCACTTTTCCCAATACTATAATATCCTTTTTGAGATGCCGTGACCAGAATTGCACACAGTGCAATTTTTCTTCTCCAGATGAAGCAGATTGCTATGGGGTCTCCTAATATAGCAAACCTATTTATGGAGGGGTTCGAATAGAGATGGGGAGATGGAAATACCCTGATCGTATCCTGCAGTTATCTAAGGAGAGAGCTGAAACTCAGCATGGAGGTCTGGATTACTGAAATCTGTCTCCTCTGCTCCTATGGGGAAGGTCTGTTTTGGAGTTTAGAGTTCTCTACATTAGCCATGGCCTATTAAGAGGCCGGACTGCATGTGCCAACCTGCAAATGGGCAACCTCAACAACCACCCGTACACCCGTTTTGGAGACACTGGCATTTAGTGGCAGATTTGCCAGAATGTCAGAAAGAACCCACAGTAGCTTTTCCGGAGATCTAAGAATTCACATAACTTCATTTATTCATTCTGACATTTTTGTGAGGCGTTTTGGATGAGAAATTACCAGTTGGAATGCACACGTGCAGCGGATGTGTTACCGTCAGGTTAATTCCGGTTACTGCAAGTGTTACTTTTCCAAATGGAAAAATATTTTCTGTATGCATATATATATTGAATTGCAGTTCCTGTAGCTTACCCTACATAGGAAATACATCTAGGTCCCGCAACGCTAGGGCCCTTGAGCACAGCTCAAGATAAAAGCTGAAAATTCCCGAAGCCCCTATGACAAAATCGTTTTATAAAAATGGGTTACAGTCCTGAAGAACGTAGAATCACAGCCCTGTACAGACTCCGTCCTCATCTTTATAACAGATACCAGAAAACAACCATAATAAATTTTATTTCTATCCCGCCCTCCCCGCCGAGGCGGGCTCAGGGCGGCTAACCACATTTCATAAAATTATACAGAGTTTAAAATCACGTTAACTTTAAAACATTCCAGTTAACCAAGTATTATACAGATTTCCAGGTGCTAATTCCATTTATAAATGATAATAGCGAAAGCCACCCAACAGCGGTCTCTCAGCCAGCAAAGGCCATCCTGAAAAGGGTGGTCTTGCAGGCCCTGCGGAACTGGTCAAGGCACCGCGGGGCTCGCACTTCTTCTGGGAGCTGGTTCCGTAGGTGTGGAGCTGCGATGGAGAAGGCCCGTGTACGGGTGCTTTGGAGTTTGGCCTCCTTTGGTCCAGGGATAGTCAGCTGATTCTTCCCTGCTGACCTCAGTGCTCTCTGGGGTTCGTACCATGCCAAATTGAAACTAGGGTTATTCATTTACTTGAAACTATGGTACAAGGGTCTGAATCAAAGCAATGGCTTCAGGGTTTTTAAAAAAATAAAATTAGCATCACTTTAAGAACTTTGGGTGAGGTGATCGATACACACTAGCTGATATATTTCTATGCTGACTAGGGTTGCCAAGTCCAATTCAAGAAATATCTGGGGACTTTGGGGGTGGAGCCAGGAGACTGTGGGGGTGGAGCCAGGAACAAGGGTGTGACAAGTATAACTGAACTCCAAGGGAGTTCTGGCCATCACATTTAAAGGGACCACACACCTTTTTATATACCTTCCTTCCATAGGAAATAATGAAGGATGAGGGCGCCTTCTTTTGGGGCTCATAGAACTGGACCCCCCCGGTCTAATCTTTTTGATACTTGGGGGGTATTTTGGAAAAAGGCGCTGGATGCTAGGCTGAAAATTTAGTGCCTCTACCTCAAAAAGCAGCCCCCCCCCAGATACCCGTGGATCAATTTTCCATTATTTCCCATGGGAGTAACTCCGTACGGAATATAGAGTTTCCAGCAGATATTTCCATCCTGTCCCCCCACTTTCTGATGACCCTAAAGTGGGGAGGAGAGGACCTTCAAATCGGGATCTCCTGTCCCCACCTGGGAATTGGCAGCCCTAATGCTGACATGGTAACATGATTAAGAACCCAAAGCCTCGTGATACTGGTGAAGCGTCTGCTGTGCGTGATTGTTGGAGGCTATGACGTCCCACTACAACAGGGGTGGCCAAGGGTAGCTCTCCAGATGTTTTTTGGGAGTTGTAGGAGAGCTACCCTTGGCCACCGCTGTCCTACTGGATTCTTGTATGACACACTTAAATGTTTTGGTATTGTTGGAATAACTTTACTACATTAGACAGGGAATCTGGTTCTTATAGACAGCTTTATTGTGGTATAGAGGAGAAAGGACAGAGCTCTTGAAGAAGACACGAAACGGCTTGTATTTAAACAGCGAGTCCAGCTCAAGAGATCGTTCTTTCCACCGCAAAGGCTTGCCTCTTGTTCAAGAGAAGTCCCACTCAGACCTGTGGAACAGCAGCCTAAGAAATTATACAGGACTTTTTGACTTTGTTGTTACAGGTTTTGGGGCACTGTTTCTAGAACACTCCCTAGGACTGCGATTGTATTTCACCACCCACGGTCTGTATTAATATTGTGGGCATAACTGTGTGAGGATATAATTATATGTTATTCTCTGTAGGTATTTACACGGTCTCTTGGTTGTTTTTGTATAAATGCTACTTGAAGCAACGACAAAAGAAGAACCAACCACCAAACGATCCAGATGCGGTTCACCACCGTGACTCGCGGTCGGCTTGCCGCTTTGGCAGTACAATCCCATAACAAGACTTACCGCTGAGGAAACATCTACAGGATCAGGCCGTTAAAGCTGTAATGGAGAGGCAGCATGTAGCGGTTAGAGAGTTGTGCTAGGACAGGAGTGGCCAATGCTGCTTAATGTAAGAGCCTCGTAGACTGGGGGGCTGTGCCTCGGGCAGGGGGGAGCTGAGTTGGATCCCTAGTTCCACCCTTGTAAGTGGCCGTTTACTCTCGGTAAATTCTGGAGATCAGTTGTCTCTCCCAGAGAACTCCAGCTCCCTGACATCAGCCCTAATTCAGCACTGTGACTCCCCCCGCCCCCCCCAATCATTCTCTCGCTCTCTCGGCTTGACTTCGCGAACGAAGATTTAAGAAAGGTGCAGTAGTCCACGTCTGCTGCAGGCTCGCTGGTGGCTGACAAGACCAATGCGGGACAGGCAGGTCCGGCCACAGTGGCTGCAGGTAAAAGTCTGATTTGGGGTTGGTGCTGTAGCAGTGCGATTCTTCCTCAATCTCCTTTTGTCCTCAAGACCAGCTATGTGTGCGTTCTCAAAAGAAGAGACAGCCTGGTGGATGGTGTGCCTCCATGCTTTGCGATCTGAGGCTAGGTCAGACCACTGACTTCCTGTAATATATATACCCTGCTGCCTTTCTCCCCAGTGGGGACTCAAACTGAATCACAGTGTTGCGCTCCCCTCCTTCATTCTTATCTTCACAACTTGTGAAGGTTGGTTAAGCTCACAGTGACTCTGGGTTTTAAGCAGGTCTATTCAGAATCCTACTCTGGTCTATTCAATGGGACTTAGAGCCAGTGCGAGAGCCAGTTTGGTGTAGTGGTTAAGTGCGCGGACTCTTACCTGGGAGAACCGGGTTTGATTCCCCACTCCTCCACTTGCACCTGCTGGAATGGCCTTGGGTCAGCCATAGCTCTGGCAGAGGTTGTCCTTGAAAGGGCAGCTCCTGTGACAGCCCTCTCCAGCCCCACCCACCTCACAGGGTGTCTGTTGTGGGGGAGGAAGGTAAAGGAGATTGTGAGCCGCTCTGAGACTCTTCGGAGTGGAGGGCGGGATATAAATCCAATATCTTCATCTACCTCACAGGGTGACTGTTGTGGGGGAGGAAGGTAAAGGAGATTGTGAGCCGCTCTGAGACTCTTCGGAGTGGAGGGCGGGATATAAATCCAATATCATCTTCTTCTTCTTACTCCCAGGAAGTCTGGCCCCATCAATGTACATATTCTCCACGGGAGCTGAAAGCCCTGCCTGCCTTTGTGCATTCTTCCCTCCTTTATTTATTTTTATTTACTGCAAGTGCGGAGTAAATGTCAGATGTCTGAGAGCTTTAAGGCATGAACATCAGATGTTTTGAGAGTTGTGAGACAAGGAAGGCAGGCAAATAGATGGGGTGGGAGGAGGGAGGGAGAGGTGGAAAGAAAGCAACTTTAAATGCATTCTCCAAGCCAGCCGATAGGGCAGTGGGGGCTTCAAGAGTCACACAATATGTGTGAAAGAGCCACAGTTTGGCCACCCCTGTGCTAGGACTTGGAAGAACCGGGTTGGAATCCCGACTCTGTCATGCTGGATGACTTCAGGCCAGCTACACACCCTCAACCTAACCCACCTCATGGGGTTGTCGTGAGGATAAATGGAAGAGAGGGGAAGAGAATTATGTGAGCCATTTTGGGGTCCCCATTTGGGGAGAAAGGCAGAATGCAAATGAAGTAAATAAGGGAATAATCCTACAAACACTGCTAGCGGCACTGTAGTAAAGCGCATTCATTCTGGAAACTGGTGTTACATGTCATCTTTGAAATTACTAGGTGTAAAATTCCGTTTACCATGGAATTGTTGGTTTTGAACTTCTGGATAGGATTGTACATTGAATTCATATGCTTCAGAATTAATAGTAAAAGTTTTAGTAGGTGCCAGCATGGCCCTAGCAAAATATCGGAAATTGACTAAGGCACTAACTATTATGGACTGGTTAATGAAGGTAGGGACAAGATCTTTGTATATTAGATAAAATAACAGACTTCTTAACAATAATCTGATCCTTATGAATTGACCTTTATGGCCATTTGTTTTCCAGTACTGTACAATTGAGTGTCTTAACAAAATTTTTCTAGCATACTTGAAGCCATTAACATTATTTATTTGTCCGCTTATTAATACGTTTTGGAAGGAACTCATGGTTGTGCATTTTTTAAAATATACACATATATTTTCTCAACCGACTCGATGTTAAAATTGTTATACATTCAGCGTTTCTTAGTGTTACCATTTCAGTATTATCGAAGTTGCCGTAATTATGTAATGTTTTGGAAATGTAATCTTTTTTTGTGGATTTCAATAAAAATTCCTAAACTGGAGAGGAAAAATAATCCTAACCAGGCTCGCTAGGAAGTACATCCCGCTGGACTAATTGGGATGAGCTTTGGGCAGAACCCACTGAAGACTCTGCCTTGATTTTCTCATAACAATTTGAGCCCTTTTAGTCCAAGTGAGGGACGGGCCTTGAATTAGCCACTGTGTGACACAGAAGCATTGGACTGGATGAGCCTAGGGTTGCCAAATCTAATTTAGAAAATATCTGGGGACTTTGGGGTGGAGCCAGACTTTCCCATTTCCAAAATAAATGCATAAAAATACGGCAGTGCAGTTCACCCGAATAGTCATCATTCCCTCATCCCCCAGTAGCTGCACTTCTAGTAAATGAAAGTGTGAACACACAAAAAGCAGCCAAAATGCACAGAATCACACCCCCTCCAGCCTAGAAATAGCAGCTCTCCAGCAGCCCTGGCCCCACTCAATGCACAGCAGCCAAGAAGGTCAGAGCGCCTGCTCCGGCTGCAACGCCACTGAGGATGTTCTCCGCAGCTGAGAACGAAACGTCTGGAAGGAAAACTTTCTCCAGTAGAACACGGCACTTGAGCGCAAAAGATTCTAAAACCCCTAAAAATGCACAGAGTTTGCAAGCTCACATTTTTGTGATCTCCCTGGGGCTTTACTCATAGGAACTGCTGTTCTCCAGTGGTCCCAGGAGTGGGCCAGTCCTCACTCTCGGGATCATAGCTCCTCGTCTTCGATTGCAGGGCTTAACAAACTTGACCCGAAGGGGAGGTGCTTGATCCTCAGAAGTCAGTTTGTTTAGCCCTGCCATCGAAGCAGGATGTGCTATCAGAGCCCCTTTGAGGCTCCTGACCCGATTAAAAGAAATAAAGGAAGGAAGGTGCTCCAACACATGGTCCCGGGGCAAAGCTGAAGTGCCCACCCTGGGACTAGGCTTTTTTATGTCCCAAGAGTGAGGACTGGCCCACTCCTGGGACCACTGG
Source organism: Heteronotia binoei (assembly GCF_032191835.1). Classification (NCBI taxonomy): domain Eukaryota; kingdom Metazoa; phylum Chordata; class Lepidosauria; order Squamata; family Gekkonidae; genus Heteronotia; species Heteronotia binoei. The sequence continues at coordinate 8,199,355 of NC_083243.1, read as the reverse complement.
AGAACGGAAGATTCTATTCACTTACCGTGAAGTCTTCCTTCTCTGTGGTCCTAGAGCGGTCCAGACATACCCACCCATATGTGTCGGGGGGGTATCAGCTTTGATTTGGGACTCCGGAGTTGGAGATTGTCACTATTTTAGTTACCTTATCAAGTTGGGTTAATGGGTCCCTCAGTAGAGCCCCTTGGGAAAGGGTCAGGATAAGCTCTGGAGGAGGGGTACCGTTTTTTCCCTAGAGGTGTTTTTTTCTCCCGCTGTTGTTGGAGTTATTCTTAGGGAGGTGAGATAGCTGGCAGAAGAACTGACTTCTGAGGATCAAGCACCTCCCCTTCGGGTCAAGTTTGTTAAGCCCTGCAATCGAAGAGGAGGAGCTATGATCCCGAGAGTGAGGACTGGACCACTCCGGGACCACAGAGAAGGAAGACTTCACGGCAAGTGAAAAGAATCTTCCGTTCTTCAGCCTAACATGGGCAAACAAAAGAGAGAGGTGGAGTTTTCCTCTGTGCCATAAACAGGCTCCTATACAAAGACTCTGAAAACAATGCAAAACAAGCACAGAGGCGCGCACACACTTGCTGCCACCCCTACAAAGATGCTCTCTCTGGGTCTGGTGCCTCCACAACGACATCTGACAATTACAGGGACTGCGCTGCTCTTTCTCTCTCACAGGCACACACTCCTACTTGTGAAGGGAAAGCAAAACAAACGGAGGCTCTGCTTCTGACCCTTTCCCATGAAGTGCTTCCTGCTCAACTTTAAAGGGGCACGCGCGCACACAAAGGCATTTTAAAATGGGAGCTGTTTGCAGGTTTCTTAACCTGTGGGAGATCTAGAGGTGCTGGTGGCTGTGGGGGCGTGGCTTCCCCCATCGACCAGCTGGCTGGGGGTGGTGGGAAGCCTGTAAAACCGGGGGATCCCCCTCTGGGACCTGGGGATTGGGAAGCCTAGATGGGGCACTGGCCTGATCCAACATGGCTTCTCTTACGTTCAAGTTCTGGGAAGCCACCCATGTCAGTCTGTTGCTGCCCAAATGAGCAGCAGTTAAACGGTTCCAGAACATTTAACCACGTTTCATTCCAGCCACGGCTTTGGGGAGCCCAGGCCTAGATTTACTGGGGAGGGAAACCTTCCCAATTTAGAACCTTTTCCTTCTTCTGATATTCCAGTGGAACATATTTTGTGTCCTTACCTTGATGCTTTGGAATTTTGCAGAGAGACAGGCAGACGGCTCCTGTTGCATATCCCAGTCTTCTCACTGTGCCTCCCCCTTTCCCCCTCTGGTTCAGCATCACCTTCAAGAGTAGTGGGTAGCCTCCCACGTGAAAATAAATCCTCAGGCCTTTAATGTGGATCGGGGTCACGGAAGGACTGCCTAGACCCGTACGAACGTGCCTGGCCGTTAAGGGCGTCAGATGCCCTGGTTTAGGCGCCCCCACTTTTTTATATTAGGTTGGTAGCAAACTAAGAAAGGGCCTTCTTGGTCATGGCACCCAAGCTCTGGAAGTCCCTTCCCAGGGAGACTAGGGCTGCCAAGTCCAATTCAAGAAATATCTGAGGGCTTTGGGGGTGGAGCCAGGAGGCATTGGGGGTGGAGCCAGGAGAAAGGTTGTGACAAGCATAATTGAGTTCTGGCCACCACATTCAAAGGGACCGCACACCTTTTAAATGGCTTCCCTCCATTGGAAATAATGAAGGATAAGGGCACCTTCTTCTGGGGCTCATAGAATTGGACCCCCCGATCCAATCTTTTTGAAACTTGGAGGGTGTTTTGAGGAGAGGCGGCGGATGCTATGCTGCAAATTTGGTGCCTTTGCCTCAAAAAGCAGGCCTGCCCCCAGAGCCCCAGATAACTGCAGATCAATTATCCATTATACCCTATGGAAATCGGTCTCCGTAGGGAATAATGGAGTGTCCAGGAGACATTTCTTCCCCCCCCCCACACACACTTTCTGATTACCCTGAAGGGGGGAAGGGCCTCCAAACTGGGGGATCCCCTGCCCCCACCTGGGGATTGGCAACCCTAAACGAGATCCACCTGTCCCCTTCTATTACTGTCTTGGGTGAAAACTTCCTGTTTCGTCTTGTGTTCCCTGAACGATCCCTCCTTCCTGGGGATCTGGAGATCTCTTGGAATTCCAGATTGTAGATAGTAGTCCCCCTGGAGAAGATAAGACTTTGGCCTTATATCCTACTAAGGTCCCACCCTTACCCTGCGCTCCCCAAGCTCCAGTATTGATGAGTTCTGTTTTCAGTTATTTTCCTAATAATCCCTGGCATGGATTTTGCCTTTTTCTCCACTGCTGCACACGGCCAATGTTTTCATCAAGTTTTCTACTACAACACCAAGGTCTCGTTCAGTCCCAGGCACAGCCAGCTTGGAATCCATCACCTTGTTTTTAAAGAGCAAGAGTCGCCTCAAAGGCTAACAGAATTTGTGCCAGCTTCTGTGCGTCACCACTCGCGTCTTCAGAGTCAAGGTCGCACTTTAAAGACCAACAGAATTTGTGGCAAGGGGGATGAGTTTTTATGAGTCACCGCTCACTTTGTCAGATACGGCTGGAATGTGGGTCTATCTGTCCTTGCGTCTTGCAGAGTGGAGTGATTTCGGATGTTGAATGACAATAGCACGTGAAAGACAATAGCAGGCGTGATTGGATTAGATGTGATAAGCAGAAGAGTTGTAGATGTGGAGAAATCAGCCTTGGTAATGAGACAGGAAACCTAGGTTTCAGTTCAGTCCAGGAGGATGCATTGGCTTGAGCTTCATTATCAGTACTGCCTTTTAGTGAACTTTTTACCCATTCACCTAATCCAAACTGCTCTTCACAATCTACTTTGGGGGTTTTTTCCCACAATCCCCAAAATTTAGCCGCTATGGTGTTCATCCTGTTCCAAACTTGAGGACAAACTTAAGAGCAGTGGTCCATAAATTCTTGTAGGTGCCACTGCGCACTTCCCTTCATCACAAGAACAGTTGTGAGGATCAGATGGAGAAGGGGGGGGGGGACTACATTATAAACGTGAGGTAAAAAAGGTCTAAATTTTAAAATGGGCAAATTGTCTTCCTCCAAAACCATTATTATAAAGGCCACTTGTTCACACATGCTAGTTGCTTGTGTCACTGGATCACTACAGACATAAGTTCCCTGTCTGTGTGGGACCAACTGCTCTCAAAGTAGGGTTGCCAAGTCCAATTTAAGAAATATCTGGGGACTTTGGGGGTGGAGCCAGGAGGCATTAGGGGTGGAGCCAAGACCAAGGCTGTGACAAGCATAATTGAACTCCATAGGGAGTTCTGGCCATCACGTTTAAAGGGACGGCACACTTTTTCAATGCCTTCCTTCCATAGGAAATAATGGAGAGGGGCACCTTCTTTCGGGACTCATAGAATTGGACCCCCTGGTCCAATCTTTTTGAAACTTGGGGGGTATTTGGGGGAGAGGCACTAGATGCTATACTGAAAATTTGGTGCCTCTACCTCAAAAAACAGCCCCCCCCCAGATACCCACGGATCCATTATTTTCTATGGGAATAAATCTCCATAGGGAATAATAGAGTTCCCTGCAGACATTTCCCTCCCCTTCCCCCGCTTTCTGATGACCCTGAAGCGGGGGGAGGGCCTCCAAGCCAGGGGATCCCCTGCCCCCACCTGGGGATTGGCAACACTATCTCAGAGGAGCCTCCTCATTCACTGGGATCATCACCTGAGGTTCTGCTCAGAAACCCCCCACCTGCTAGCAGGGCCAGGACTCCAGAAGCCCTCCCACTGTGCCCCATCCTTGCCCCAGAGCCAGTCAGGACCCCAGAAATAAGGCCAAAGAATCAGAGGCCTACAGAAGGCCTCTGAAGCCTGGTGTAAAGTTGACCAGAGGCCTCCGTTTCCCAGGCCCCCTCTGAGCCCTGTGATTGGACTGGGGTGAAACTGGAGGGAAAGGGGAGGCCAATCCCCAGCCAGGAGGCGGGGCCTGTGGAGAAGGCATATAAGGCCCTGGTGCAGAGGGAGGGAAGGTCTTCTTCTCCCAGGAGCTGAATGAGAGAGAAGAGGGGCTGCAGCCAGCAGGAGAGGGACCGTCCCCTCCACCCACGGAGGGAGGGCTGGACCCAGGAAGGGCCCAGTTCAGCACAGACCAGTCAGGCAGCTGCATGAGGAAGTTTGATGGCTGGTTCCCCCCCCCTTTGCAAACTGGCTGTGTTCTCTTTCTTTTCCCCTCCCGTTTTTGGAGCTGCTGTTAAGGTGTTATGCTGGCGACTGGTCGGGTGAGCACTGTCCCTTTAATTCTGAATACTATGGGAAGGGACAGGGTAAAAGCCAGAACAGCCTGTAACGGGCATAAAACAACATAGACTGTCACAAAAGACACTGGGATGCATCACAGACACTCAGGAACAATATTCTAGAACAGAAAAAGCGGAACTCACACGTCCTTATTACCCCGTTTCGGATGAAAATGCCCCTGGAGCGGGCATCAAACAACCTGGGCTGCCACAAAACACACTGGCATGCATCACAGACTAATTAATAGGAAGCAGAGAGTGCCGCAGGGCTCAGTACTGGGTCCCATGCTCTTTAACTTGTTCATAAATGATTTAGAGTTGGGAGTGAACAGTGAAGTGGCCAAGTTTGCAGATGACATTAAATTGTTCAGGGTGGTGAAAACCAGAGAGGATTGTGAGGCACTCCAAAGGGATCTGTTGAGGCTGGGTGAGTGGGCGTCAATGTGGCAGATGAGGTTCAATGTGGCCAAGTGTAAAGTAATGTACATTGGGGCCAAGAATCTGGCAGAGACTGACCAAGAGAGAGATCTTGGAGTTGTGGTAGATAACTCACTGAAAATGTCAAGACAGTGTGCGTTTGCAATAAAAAAGGCCAACGCCATGCTGGGAATTATTAGGAAGGGAACTGAAAACAAATCAGCCAGTATCATAATGCCCCTGTATAAATCAATGGTGCAGTCTCATTTGGAGTACTGTGTGCAGTTCTGGTTGCCGCACCTCAAAAAGGATATTATAGCATTGGAGAAAGTCCAGAAAAGGGCAACTAGAATGATTAAAGGGCTGGAACACTTTCCCTATGAAGAAAGGTTGAATCGCTTGGGACTCTTTAGCTTGGAGAAATGTCGACTGCGAGGTGACATGATAGAGGTTTACAAGATAATGCATGGGATGGAGAAAGTAGAGAAGGAAGTACTTTTCTCCCTTTCTCACAATACAAGAACTCGTGGGCATTCGATGAAATTGCTGAGCAGTCAGTTTAAAACGGATAAAAGGAAGTCCTTCTTCACCCAAAGGGTGATTAACATGTGGAATTCACTGCCACAGGACGTGGTGGCGGCCACAAGCATAGCCACCTTCAAGAGGGGTTTAGATAAAAATATGGAGCAGTGGTCCATCAGTAGCTATTAGCCACAGTGTGTATACGTATTTATATATATATAAATAAAATTTTGCCACTGTGTGACACAGTGTTGGACTGGATGGGCCATTGGCCTGATCTAACATGGCTTCTCTTATGTTCTTAAAATGTCAAGACAGTGTGCGATTGCAATAGAAAAGGCCAACGCCATGCTGGGAATTATTAGGAAGGGAATTGAAAACAAATCAGCCAGTATCACAATGCCCCTGTATAAATCGATGGTGCGGTCTCATTTGGAATACTGTGTACAATTCTGGTTACCGCACCTCAAAAAGGATATTATACCATTGGAAAAAGTGCAGAAAAGGGCAACTAAAATGATTAAAGGTTTGGAACATTTTCCCTATGAAGAAAGGTGAAAACGCTTGGGGCTCTAGCTTGGAGAAACGTCGACTGCGGGGTGACATGATAGAGGTTTACAAGATTATGCATGGGATGGAGAAAGTAGAGAAAGTAGAGAAAGAAGTCCTTTTCTCCCTTTCTCACAATACAAGAACTCATAGGGACTCCATGAAATTGCTGAGCAGTCAGGTTAACAGATAAAAGGAAGTCATTCATCCAAAGGTTGGTTAACATGTGGAATTCACTGCCGCAGGAGGTGGTGGCGGCTACAGGCATAGCCAGCTTCAAGATGGGATTGGATAAAAATATGGAGCAGAGGTCCATCAGTGGCTATTAGCCACAGTGTGTGTATGTGTGTGTGTGTATATATATATATATATATATATATATATATGTGTATGTATATATATAGACCACTGTGTGACAGAGTGTTGGACTGGCTGGGCCATTGGCCTGATCCAACATGGCTTCTATTATGTTCTTATGTGACCCAGAGTGTTGGACTGGATGGGCCATTGGCCTGATCCAACATGGCTTCTCTTATGTTCTTATGTGACACAGAGTGTTGGACTGGATGGGCCATTGGCCTGATCCAACATGGCTTCTCTTAGGTTCTTAGTCATCTACACTTTGCCCCCAGCAAGCTGGGTACTCATTTTACCAACCTTGGAAGGACATAAGGCTGAGTCAACCTTGAACCAGTTACCTGAACCCAGCTTCCACCGGGATTGAACTCAGGTTTTGAGCAGAGCTTGGACTGCAGTACTCCCGCTTTCCGCTCTGCTCCATGGGGCTCCTGACATTCAGTTCCTTGTGAGTAAATCTTCTCAGGCTCTGGCTGCACGGCTTTTTCGCTCCTGCTCTTGGAGCCTGCCTGAGAATCTCCTGGACCTTGCGTCGGATCCTGTACTGTCCCAGTTGGAGCTGCGCAGAAAGAAGGGTTTGACTTACAGCATTTTAAAAAGGTTTCTCCTTACTGTTCCTTGTTCTTTGGGCATTGTGGGTGGGTTGTGGAGTGTGTGAGGGAGGCCTGTGGCCCCAGGCCTTTGGTTAGGTTCTCCTATTCCTGCTGTTTTGGGGTGCTGGGCCTGGTGACTGGGGGAGGAAGCCTAGTCCTTTGGTTCCATTTCATTTGGTTCCCAGAGGCAGCCTTCTGGTTTCTAGCTGTTGCCCTCGGAGTTGGGAGTTTTATGGCTTCTGCCTTGTTCTGGACCTGGGGAGTGGGGAGGAGGCCTGTGGCCTAGACTGATGCTTCATTGGCCTGATCCAAAATGGTTTCTCTTATGTTCTTAAGTGGTACAAAGTGTTGGACTGGATGGGCCATTGGCGTGATCCAAAATGGCTTCTCTTATGTTCTTATGTGACACAGAGTGTTGGACTGGATGGGCCGTTGGCCTGATCCAGCATGGCTTCTCTTATGTTCTTATGTGACACAAAGTGTTGGACTGGATGGGCCATTGGCCTGATCCAACATGGTTTCTCTTATGTTCTTAAGTGACACAGAGCGTTTGACTGGATGGGCCATTGGCCTGACCAACATGGTTTCTCTTATGTTCTTAAGTGTTACAAAGTGTTGGACTGTATGGGCCATTGGCGTGATCCAAAATGGCTTCTCTTATGTTCTTAAGTGACACAGAGTGTCGGACTGGATGGGCCGTTGGCCTGATCCGGCATGGCTTCTCTTATGTGACACAGAGTGTTGCACTGGATGGGCCATTGGCCTGATCCAACCGGGCTTCTCTTATGTTCTTATGTGACTCAGAGTGTTGGACTGGATGGGCCGTTGGCCTGATCCAACATGGCTTCTCTTATGTTCTTATGTGACACAGAGAAACCATGTTGGATCAGGCCAATGGCCCATCCAGTCCAACACTCTGTGTCACATAAGAACATAAGAGAAGCCATGTTGGATCAGGCCAGTGGCTCATCCAATCCAACACTGTGTGTCACTATTTAACTGTTTTATATTTTAAATTGTTTAATTTTAAGTTTGATTAATTGTTGGAAGCCGCCCTGAGCCATTCGTGGGAAGGGCGGGATCTAAATCCCAAATAAATAAATAAATAAATAAAAACTTAAGAACATAAGAGAAACCATGTTGGATCAGGCCAATGGCCCATCCAGTCCAACATTGGCCTGATCCAAAATGGTTTCTCTTATGTTCTTAAGTGACACAGAGTGTTGGACGGGACGGGCCAATGGCCTGATCCAACATGGTTTCTCTTATGTTCTTAAGTGACACAAAGTGTTGGACTGGATGGGCCATTGGCCTGATCCAACATGGTTTCTCTTATGTTCTTAAGTGACACAGAGTGTTGGACTGGATGGGCCATTGGCCTGATGCAACATGGCTTCTCTTACGTTCTTATGTGACACAGAATGTTGGGTTAGACGAGCCGTTGGACTGGATGGGCCATTGGCCTGTTCCAACATGGCTTCTCTTATGTTCTTATGTGACACAAAGTGTTGGACTGGGTGGCCATTGGCCTGATCCAACCTGGCTTCTCTTATGTTCTTATGTGACACAGTGTTGGACTGGATGGGCCGTTGGCCTGCTCCAACATGGCTTCTCTTATGTGACACAGAGTGTTGGACTGGATGGGCCGTTGGCCTGATCCAACTGGGCTTCTCTTATGTGACACCGAGTGTTGGACTGGATGGGCCACTGGCCTGATCCAACATGGTTTCTCTTATGTTCTTAAGTGACACAGAGCGTTGGACTGGATGGGCCATTGGCGTGATCCAAAATGGTTTCTCTTATGTTCTTAAGTGACACAAAATGTTGGACTGGATGGGCTGTTGGCCTGATCCAGCATGGCTTCTCTTATGTTCTTATGTGACACAGAGTGTTGGACTGGATGGGCCATTGGCCTGATCCAAGATGGTTTCTCTTATGTTCTTAAGTGACACAGAGCGTTGGACTGGATGGGCCATTGGCCTGATCCAAAATGGTTTTTCTTATGTTCTTAAGTGGTACAAAGTGTTGGACTGGATGGGCCATTGGCGTGATCCAAAATGGCTTCTCTTATGTTCTTATGTGACACAGAGTGTTGGACTGGATGGGCCGTTGGCCTGATCCAGCGTGGCTTCTCTTACGTGACACAGAGTGTTGGACTGGATGAGCCATTGGCCTGATCCAGCATGGCTTCTCTTATGTGACACAGAGTGTTGGACTGGATGAGCCATTGGCCTGATCCAACATGGCTTCTCTTACGTTCTTATGTGACACAAAGTGTTGGACTGGATGGGCCATTGGCCTGATCCAACATGGTTTCTCTTATGTTCTTAAGTGACACAGAGCGTTTGACTGGATGGGCCATTGGCCTGACAAACATGGTTTCTCTTATGTTCTTAAGTGTTACAAAGTGTTGGACTGTATGGGCCATTGGCGTGATCCAAAATGGCTTCTCTTATGTTCTTAAGTGACACAGAGTGTTGGACTGGATGGGCCGTTGGCCTGATCCAGCATGGCTTCTCTTATGTGACACAGAGTGTTGGACTGGATGGGCCATTGGCCTGATCCAACCAGGCTTCTCTTATGTTCTTATGTGACACAGAGAAACCATGTTGGATCAGGCCAATGGCCCATCCAGTCCAACACTCTGTGTCACATAAGAACATAAGAGAAGCCATGTTGGATCAGGCCAGTGGCTCATCCAATCCAACACTGTGTGTCACTTAAGAACATAAGAGAAACCATGTTGGATCAGGCAAATGGCCCATCCAGTCCAACATTGGCCTGATCCAAAATGGTTTCTCTTATGTTCTTAAGTGACACAGAGTGTTGGATGGGACGGGCCAATGGCCTGATCCAACATGGTTTCTCTTATGTTCTTAAGTGACACAAAGTGTTGGACTGGATGGGCCATTGGCCTGATCCAACCTGGCTTCTCTTATGTTCTTATGTGACACAGTGTTGGACTGGATGGGCCGTTGGCCTGATCCAACATGGCTTCTCTTATGTTCTTATGTGACACAGAGTGTTGGACTGGATGGGCCGTTGGCCTGATCCAACTGGGCTTCTCTTATGTGACACCGAGTGTTGGACTGGATGGGCCACTGGCCTGATCCAACATGGTTTCTCTTATGTTCTTAAGTGACACAGAGCGTTGGACTGGATGGGCCATTGGCGTGATCCAAAATGGTTTCTCTTATGTTCTTAAGTGACACAAAATGTTGGACTGGAATGGCTGTTGGCCTGATCCAGCATGGCTTCTCTTATGTTCTTATGTGACACAGAGTGTTGGACTGGATGGGCCATTGGCCTGATCCAAGATGGTTTCTCTTATGTTCTTAAGTGACACAGAGCATTGGACTGGATGGGCCATTGGCCTGATCCAAAATGGTTTTTCTTATGTTCTTAAGTGGTACAAAGTGTTGGACTGGATGGGCCATTGGCGTGATCCAAAATGGCTTCTCTTATGTTCTTATGTGACACAGAGTGTTGGACTGGATGGGCCGTTGGCCTGATCCAGCGTGGCTTCTCTTACGTGACACAGAGTGTTGGACTGGATGAGCCATTAGCCTGATCCAGCATGGCTTCTCTTATGTGACACAGAGTGTTGGACTGGATGAGCCATTGGCCTGATCCAACATGGCTTCTCTTACGTTCTTATGTGACACAAAGTGTTGGACTGGATGGGCCATTGGCCTGATCCAACATGGTTTCTCTTATGTTCTTAAGTGACACAGAGCGTTTGACTGGATGGGCCATTGGCCTGACAAACATGGTTTCTCTTATGTTCTTAAGTGTTACAAAGTGTTGGACTGTATGGGCCATTGGCGTGATCCAAAATGGCTTCTCTTATGTTCTTAAGTGACACAGAGTGTTGGACAGGATGGGCCGTTGGCCTGATCCAGCATGGCTTCTCTTATGTGACACAGAGTGTTGGACTGGATGGGCCATTGGCCTGATCCAACCGGGCTTCTCTTATGTTCTTATGTGACTCAGAGTGTTGGACTGGATGGGCCGTTGGCCTGATCCGACATGGCTTCTCTTATGTTCTTATGTGACACAGAGAAACCATGTTGGATCAGGCCAATGGCCCATCCAGTCCAACACTCTGTGTCACATAAGAACATAAGAGAAGCCATGTTGGATCAGGCCAGTGGCTCATCCAATCCAACACTGTGTGTCACTTAAGAACATAAGAGAAACCATGTTGGATCAGGCCAATGGCCCATCCAGTCCAACATTGGCCTGATCCAAAATGGTTTCTCTTATGTTCTTAAGTGACACAAAGTGTTGGACTGGATGGGCCATTGGCCTGATCCAACATGGTTTCTCTTATGTTCTTAAGTGACACAGAGTGTTGGACTGGATGGGCCATTGGCCTGATGCAACATGGCTTCTCTTACGTTCTTATGTGACACAGAATGTTGGGCTGGATGAGCCGTTGAACTGGATGGGCCATTGGCCTGTTCCAACATGGCTTGTTATGTTCTTATGTGACACAAAGTGTTGGACTGGGTGGCCATTGGCCTGATCCAACCTGGCTTCTCTTATGTTCTTATGTGACACAGTGTTGGACTGGATGGGCCGTTGGCCTGATCCAACATGGCTTCTCTTATGTTCTTATGTGACACAGAGTGTTGGACTGGATGGGCCGTTGGCCTGATCCAACATGGCTTCTCTTATGTTCTTATGCTCTTTGCTGGAGTCCTTGTCTTAGGAAGTGTGCTTAGATAGCACGCGAAAGCTTCCATTCTGAATAAAACTTGGTTGGTCTTAAAGGGACCACTTGATTCCTGCTTTGTTCAACTGCTCCAGGCCAACGCGGCTGCCCGCTTGGGTCTAGCTCCGTGTATAGTTCACCTCTTGTCAATTTCCTTTCTTAAAAAAAATCCACTCCCACAATTTTAGTTGTTTGTATCGAAATGTTTACTGATGACAATTAGTCTGGATTTGCACCATGTATGCACAGGATACTGCCACATATTTAGAAGTATCAGCTTACAGGTATAATTGGTCTACTGCAGGGGTGGCCAGTGGTAGCTCTCCAGATGTTTTTTTGCCTACAACTCCCATCAGCCCCAGGCAGCATGGCCAATGGCTGGGGCTGATGGGAGTTGTAGGCAAAAAAAATCCGTACAGCTACCGTTGGCCACCCCCGGATTCCTATTTCGCAATATTGCTTTATCCAAGCCACAATTTAAACCATCTTGGTTGGGCCGGGCCACGTGTGCACCTATTTAAGATTTGGCAGGGAATTTTATTACCCTTTATGGCTATCCAGACCAAATGGCCAAGCCACACTGTTTTATGTGACCATGTGATCAATTAGTTTGCCCTCTTAATCGACAAACTGCACAGTATTCCAGCCACCATACCTGATCCCCTCGTCTGATGAGGTGTGCTTAGAGAGCACACGAAAGCTTATGTTCTAAGTAAAACTTGGTTGGTCCTAAAGGTGCCACTTGACTCCTGCTTTGTTCAACTGCTTCAGACCAACACGGGTGCCGCCTTGGATCTATTTAAGATTAGGTAGCAGAGATATAAATTTTATAAAGAACATAGACAAGCACAAATATCTTTAAAAAAAAAAAATTAAAGCACGCTTAAAACTTTAGAACTTGTTGGTCTTAAAGATGCTTTCTTTGTATTTCTCCCATGGGATCCAGGGAACTGGGCAAAGGAAGCTCTGGCTCTTTCCTTCCTACTCCAAGGGACTGGAGAGGGGAGGAGCCTCAGCCAATAGAAAGAAGAGAGGCTTGGCTCAGTAGCTCTGCTGTGCAATTGAGAGAGCCTGGCAAAGCAAGCTATTCCTCTCCCCTTTCTCCCCAAGAGAGGAGCCTCAGCCAATGGGGAAAATAGAGGTTTAGCTTTGTAGCTCCTGCAAGTCTTGCAAAGCTTGCTGTTATGTAGAAGGAAGCAAGATATAGGGAGAAGGAAGCAGATGACATCCAGTTGCTCGGGAGCCTGATAGGAGCCCTCTGGAGGCCTGATTTGGCCCCCGAACTGCATGTTTGACACCCCCGAGCTAGCATCCCTTGTGCTCTGTACCAAGAGATGGTGTTTTAAGATGAGCAAATCATGGCCCTGGGTGCTTGCCTGGCTATTTGCCCCTTAGAAGCTCAGAGCAGATATTCTTTATCCCCCACTTTGCTCCTCAGTTGGGACTCAAAGCAATTTGGAACCTTGTTCTCCTCTTGTTCCATTTCCCCACAACAACCCAGAACGAGGCATGCAAGCAAAAAATAAACATATGAAAGGTCCCTTGTGGGGTTAAGGGAACGCGTTTCACCTCGGAACAAAACGAGGCTCTGTGAATGCTGTTTTGCACCTAGGCTGGCCAGTCCCCAGGTCCCAGCGGTGTTTCTCCCGCTTTCCCAGGCTCCTCCCCCCCAGTCAACTGGCCAGCAGGGGGAAGCCCGCCCCACAACCATCATGTGACTTTCCACTTCAGGAGGCTTCAGTCTCTACCTGGAAAGCCTTCCTCTTGGGATGGTGTGTCTGCGTCTTTAAGGCTGAAGGGGAGCGGGGGGGCGGGGCGGGGAGGCAGAACAACATGGCTGTAAAAGGAGCCCAGACCCTCCGTTTGTTGCAGAATCCTTGCAGAGGTTGTTTGCATAGTGGGACAGTAAATTTGAACCTTTGCTTGCCCTGTGTTACTGTGAAAAACCTGTAAGTTCAGCAACTTGTGAATAGAGGTGTCATTCCCCAGGTGGGGCCAGGAGATCCCCGGTTTGGAGGCCCTCTGGAGCTTCAGGGTCATCATAAACAAGGGGGGTGGGAAGGCAGGGAAATGTTTGCTGAGCCATAGGGTATAATGGAGAAGCAATCCCGGGGTATTGGGGGCTCTGGAGGGATGGTGTTTTGAGGTAGAGGTACCACATTTTCAGCATAGCATCTGATGAGTCTCCCCAAAATACCCCCCAAGTTTCAAACAGATTGGACCAGGGGGTCCAATTCTATGAGCCCCAAAAGAAGATGCCCCTATCCTTCATTATTTCTAAGGTATGGAAGGCATTAAAAAGATATGTGATCCCCTTAAATGTGATGGCCGGAACTCCCTTTGGAGTTCAATTGTGCTTGTCACAACTTTGCTTATGGCTCCACCCCCAATGTCTCCTGGCTGCACCCCCAAAGTCCCCAGATATTACTTGAATTGGACTTGGCAACCGTATTTGCACCACAGTGCAGAACTTCTAGAGTGCTTTTAGGTTTTCCAGTCTCCTGCCAATGCTTTTCCATCCCTACTAGTTCTTGATTGGAGGGGAGGGGGGGTCGGCTCCCTCTTGGGTATCCTGCCCCCCCAGGGAAAGTGTATGCGCAATACATAGCCTCTCCTTTCCCTGTGTAGTGAACGCCGCATGGTCACTGTCCGCCTATGCCTGGTAGATGATCACTGCAATGGCCTCTCCTGCATTACTGCATCCATGGGAACACCTTCCCGCTGGTCCCCCCCCCCCCGTTTCTCACAGAGTTTGCCACGTCATGGTGCGACCGAATGTCCGGCGGTGTAACCGGATGGGCAGGCTGGGCTCACCAACCTCGCCAACCAAGAGAAAGAACATTCTAACATCAAACCCAGGCAGATAGAGCTCGTTAATGTAACACCTACCACCTGGAGGACTCGCTGCTGGCGTCCCGGCTTACTGGGCCATGGCAGATGACCCCAAGGTGAAAGGGTGGAGCCAGTACTGCACACACTGCGCTTCACCTAAAAATTCCTCTGCGCAGGCCTGAAGGGCATATCCACATCCACAACCACAACACACCAAGTCCTGCAGCGATGGGCAAGGGGTGAAACAGCAGGTGGAAGATGCCACTGGAAGCCGCAGTCCTGATCCTGCATGTAGGCGGTTCAGGATATTGGTCGCCTGATGCTGACCCGGAGACGAAAGCATTTTTCGGCAGCACCCTGAACAACCAAGCAGCCATATCTAGGGACAGCTCTGCTTGCTTCGCATGGAGAGGGGCCTAGAAAAGGTGGCCTAAACAAAGCTCGTCTCCCCCACCCCAGTTGGCTAGCCGCGGTCAACGGGCATCCTTACTTGCGGTCAAAAAATAACAACAAAGAAAAGGCATGCACCTGCCTCACAAAGTGTGCAAAGACTAAAGCTTCCGTGTTGGAACATCAGAACCATGCTTGACACAGTAGACAGTGGTCGCCCTGAACGACGCTCTGCTCTAGTTGCCCACGAACTTCTCAGGTTGAATATTGACATAGCAGCTCTCAGTGAGGTCCGTTTCCCTGAGGAAGGTAGTCTTCAAGAACATGGTGCTGGCTATACCCTCTACTGGTCGGGTAAGTCAAAGGCTGAGAGCCGCCTTTCTGGCGTTGGCTTCATGGTCAGGAACTCCATTGCCTCCAAACTCGAAAACCTGCCAACAGGCCACTCATCATCATGCATCATGTCCAGGCGCCTCCCACTTCAAAACAAGCAGCATGCAACACTCTTCAGTGTGTATGCCCCAACCCTTCAAGCAGATCCTGCAGAAAAGAACAAGATCTTCTTCGTGGTCTCTGTGCATCACACCAATGGGAGAGGCGCCGGCGCCGATCCTGATCGGTAAACTTCAAAGCTGCAAATTTCCGCGCCTCCGTCGGGACGGAGCAGACATCCTGCCAGTTCTCTTCTGACCGCCGCGCTGATCAGTTGATCTTTAGCTACGGTCAGTGAACTTCGTTGGACTTTGTCTAGATTGTTTAATAGTTAGTGTTAGTGAGTTTTAGTATAGCTGTAGTATAGTGTTAGTTAGTTTCCTGTTCGTCCGGAGCGTGGGGTGAGTTTCCCGCCCTTCAGGGCGCCCCCCCACCCTCTCGGGCCTTCCACCCGTTTTCCTACCCTGCGTATGGAAAAGCGGTGGGGTTTCTTCCGTCGCTGCTCGAAGTGCGGAAGCAAGATCGCACCGCCAGACGGCCATTCCTTGTGTCTGCTGTGCATCCACTGCACCAAATTCTCGAAGCAAACGAGAAAGAACAGGGCGGCGCGGCTTGCAGCAGCTCTAATGGAAAGGGCACTATCATCGCGTGCATTTTCCGCCGATCAAGGGCGACCTTTGACTGAACTGTCGACACCGAAATCGGTCGATGCCGACAAAGGTCCCTCTGACGCTGATCGCCGCCGCAAGCGCTCGGGCTCGGCATCTAGGTCGGAATCCTCAGTGCCCGCTAAGAAGCACAAAGAGGATAAGGGGTCGCATACGGAGAAGCCGAAGAAGTAGAGGAAGGCCGATAAGCCTAGGCACAAGTCGCAATCTTCCCCTGCTTCGCTGTCGGAGTCATCGACGCCGGTCGTCCCACCGTTAAAGCTCTTCGCTTCACCTGTTCGCCGGTCGAGTCCTCCGATTACCTCAATGTTGACCCAGTTGGTCATATCCGACTCTGATTCTGAGGTCGATCCAGCCCAGCGTGTCGGTATCGACAGGAGTCCGTCCGGTCGACTCACGCTGGGACAAAGGTCCCCTCGCTCCCGCAGCCCGATTCCGGATCGACGTCGGGACTTGCATCGGGATGGATCATCGAGCAGCCGCTCCCCTCGCTACAAGAAGAGGGATGCTTCCCCGCTCAGGCCAGTGTCACAGATTCCTTGGGATCAGCGACAGTGGCAGTACCTCTACGGTGCTTACCTGATGCAGTCCCCTTTCCCCTGGTTGCCACCGCGACAGATGGACTGGGACCAGGCGTCGGAGACATCCTACCGGTCCCGGATGTCTTGCAGGACCCCTTGGCGCGCCCCCTCCGCTTCGCTGTCGAAACCGCCCGAGGTCGAGCGCCCCGATCGCCATCGGGAATCGGACCAGCCTACCTCCCTGGAGAAGTCAAGGACAACTCCGACAACCCGCACGTCACCTCCTCTACGCCAACCTTCTGAGCCGCCAGAATCGCCGGAGGCGTCTCCTAGGTCCCTGAGGGAATTGTCGCCGGAAGAGCAAGCTTCATCCACTGGTGAACCTTCACCGCCGTCGAAGACCACAGAAGACCACTCAATTTCTCCGTCTGAAGACCTCAAGTCCTATGGTGACCTGATTAAAAGGATGGCGCAGGCGCTGTCCTTACCAACTGTACAGCCTCAGCCTGTGGTCACGGATAATGTCTTTGACATTGTCCAGAGGGACACCTCAACTGCTGTCGCCCTACCTATCACCAATGTGATGCTCCACACGGCGAAGTCGTCCTGGGATAAGCCTGCGTCCATGCCGGTGTCCTCACGCCGGCTGGACCACATGTACAGACTGCAGGAAAACACAGCTGAGTTCCTGTATATGCACCCCAAACCTAACTCGGTGGTGGTGTCGTCCTCTTCGAAGGCGAAAAAGACGCATTCAACACCCCCTGACAAGGAGGGTCGTAAGCTGGACACTATGGGGCAGCGATTGTACTCCACGGGATCT
Source organism: Heteronotia binoei (assembly GCF_032191835.1). NCBI lineage: Eukaryota > Metazoa > Chordata > Lepidosauria > Squamata > Gekkonidae > Heteronotia > Heteronotia binoei. The sequence goes on along the minus strand of NC_083243.1, from coordinate 8,182,259 downwards.
CTCGGGGTTAAAATCGCGAACTACTCGGCCTGCATGGGCAGGTATCAATATGCCCTGTGGGACCAGATCTCTCCCATCTTAAATACTCTGCCGGAACAGAGTAAGGCGGCTTTGAAGAAGCTACAGAAGGAGGGGATGGCTCTGGCAAAGCAGCAGCTGAACTCTGGAAAGCACTCGGGTGATGCTTGTGCCAAGACCGTTACCACAGCCATCTCTCTACGGCGGCACTCCTGGCTGCGCTCCACTGCCCTGCAACCTGATACGCAGGCGTATATTGAGGATCTTCCATTCGACGGTACGGGCCTCTTCAGTGTAACCACAGACTCGGTCCTTCAGGAGATGGATAAGAGTATCAAAACCTCCAGAAACCTGGGGGTTTTCGCTCCTCGTCCTCAAGCCAAGCGCCAGTGGCCTCGGCAGTGGCAGAAGAAGCCTTATTCGAAGTCTCCTGAATGTCAGTGGCAGCCCAAGGCGGCGACTACGTTTCAGAGGCCTCAGTACCAGCAGAAGCAGAAGTATTCGCCTTCCTCCGCTCAATCTTCGAGGCAGAAGGGCACCAAGCAGCACAAACAGGGCCTTTGACTCTCCACCTCCGGCACGCCCTCATCGGGCCACGGACTCTATTCGTCTATCACGTTTCCTCCCAGCCTGGTCCCGTATCACCTCAGACCAGTGGGTCCTGTCTATAATTCAGTGGGGGTACGAAATAGAGTTTTTCCAACACCCCCCCCCTACCCCGACGTTCGCCTACATCTCACCCTCCCCACCTCTCCAGGAAGAGGTTCAGTCTTTCCTCCTCAAGTGCGCAATCGAAGAGGTTCCGAAGGACCAACGTGGACATGGGTTCTATTCCCACTATTTCACTGTTCCGAAAAAGGATGGCGGCCTGTGCCCGATCATGGACCTCCGGGGTCTCAATGAGTTCATTCACTACAAGTTTTGGATGACCTCGTTACATTGCATTCTCCCGTTGCTGGACCACGGGGAATGGATGGCTCCTCTAGACCTGAAGGACGCTTATTTTCATGTCTCCATCCACCTTCGACACCAGAAATTTCTGCGCTTTACGATGGGGGACACTCACTTCCAGTACAAAGCCCTGCCCTTTGGTCTGTCAACGGCTCCGAGACTGTTTACAAAAACGATGGTCGTCATCGTTGCCCACCTGAGATTGCAGGGAATCTCCGTATTCCCGTACATAGACGACTGGCTGATAGTGGCGGGGTCGCGGAAGGCTCTGCTTCAGCACATCGACGCTACTCTCGCCCTTCTGGCCGAACTGGGGCTCCAGGTCAACTGGAAAAAATTGCACCTCCAACTGTCGCAGAGAGTGCAGTTTATTGGTGCGGTGCTGGGCACTCTAGCTTGCAAGGCGTTTCTCCCCATGGATCGAGCGGAGGCCATCGTCCAGGCGGTCTGGTCTCTGCGTCAGAATCCTTCGGTACCCGCCCGCAGGATTCAGCATCTGCTGGGCCTCATGGCGGCCACCACTTCGGTCGTGACCCATGCGAGGCTTCGCATGCGCCCGCTCCAGTTGTGGTTCCTCAAGAAGTTCCGCTGCAACTTCGACTCCCCGAATCGGTTTCTGACTGTTCCCCCAGAGGTGCTGGCGGATCTCGGATGGTGGGGGCAGAAACACAATTTGATGGAAGGCGCGCCCTTCCACAGGCCGCAGCCATCTGTGACGATCACAACGGACGCGTCCCTTTGGGGGTGGGACGCATATGCTATGGGAATGTGTGTCGGGGACCAGTGGCCGGCCCATCATGCCAGTCAGCACATCAACTACCTGGAGCTACTGGCCATTTTTCACGCTATCCGGTCATTCCGAGCGCTCATCAGGAGACAGGCTGTGGCGGTCCTCACGGACAATACCATGGCCATGGCATACGTGAATCGTCAAGGGGGCATGGTGTTCCGCAGACTTTGCCGGCTGGCGATGATTATTTGGGAAGCTTGCGTAGCATTAGGGACGTCGCTACTGGCAACCCACCTCCCGGGTGTTCAGAACACCCAGGCGGACTTCCTCAGCGGGGGGAGGGGGAGCATTGCTCCACGAATGGGAGCTCAACTGGAAGTTCCTAGAACCTGTGTTTCGCCTGTGGGGGGCACCTACGCTGGACGTTTTCGCGACTCGGGACAACAGAAAATGTGAGTTGTTCTGCACCAGGGGCGGGGTGGATCCAATGTCCCTCGGGGATGGTCTCCTTGTTCCATGGGCTCACCACGAGGTATATCTGTTTCCCCCTCTACCTCTGATCACCAGAGTGGTGCAAAAGGTCCTGAGAGAGAAACCGGTGGGCATCCTGGTGACGCCTTGGTGGCCAAGGCAGCAGTGGTTCTCAATGGTTCTTCGTCTTGCCCACGGGACGTTCCACCACTTCCCGCAGGCTCCGGACCTGTTGCTGTCGCATCAAGGGTGAGTTGTGCACCACGACGTGCCCCACCTGAAGTTAACGACATGGCGTCTAGACGCGCGCAGTTTTCGGAGAGAGCTCGGTTCGTAATTCTGAGTAGCAGGAAGCCTTCAACGCGGAGGTCATACTCTTACAAATGGTCTAAGTTTGTACAGTTCTCAGCGAACGAAGGGCTGGAGCCACGTACGGCGGGCCTACCTGCGGTCTTTGATTTCTTGCTGTCCTTGCTGGACCGGGGCCTTTCGGTGAGGGTTTACCTGGCGGCCATTTCGAGCGAGCATTCGCAGATTGAGGGGCATTCGGTCTTCGCCCATCCAGAGACTAAAAGATTCCTCAAGGGAGTTACTCGACTTTACCCAGCGGTGCGGGTGCCCGCGCCGTCCTGGGACTTACCTTTAGTACTCAAGGCATTGGTGGGCAAGCCGTTCGAGCCTATGGCCACTTGTTCGCACCAGCTGCTGGCGTGGAAGACAGCGTTCCTCGTTGCGGTCACGTCTGCGAGACGAGTGGGTGAACTGATGGCGCTCAGATGCGACACACCCCACCTCGTTTTCTCCCCTGAAGGAGTGGTGCTCCGTCCTGACATCACTTTTCTGCCCAAGGTGATCTCTGCTTTTCACTTGAATGCTGAACTCAACTTACCTGTGTTCTTCCCTAACCCGTCGACGGAGGCCGAGCGGAGACTGCATGCCCTGGACGTGAAGCGAGCGCTGGCATTCTACCTGCACCGCACAAAGTCTCTCCGGCGGAATTCTCGGCTTTTTGTGTCCTACGCTGCTCCATCTCTGGGTCGGAGGATTTCCTCCCAGAGGCTGTCCAAGTGGATTATCGGCACCATTCGGCTGTGCTATCTTCTCCGTAAGACGCCACTCCCGGGGCCGGTGCGGGCGCATTCTACGCGAGAAATGGCAACCTCGGCAGCATTCATGAAGGGTGTACCGCTGCAGGACATCTGCAAGGCTGCCACCTGGGCATCGGCGCATACCTTTGTGTCACATTATGCACTGGACATGAGGCGGCGTCAGGACTCTGCGGTGGGCCGTGCTGTACTCCAGGCTATCTCCTGCTGATGGACCGTTGCGCTTTCCTCCAGGTATGTCCTTGGCTTGCTAGTCTCCCATTGGTGTGATGCACAGAGACCACGAAGAAGATAAACAGGTTTCCTACCTGTAACTGATGATCTTAGAGTGGTCATCTGTGCAGTCACACTACCCGCCCTCCTTCCCCTCCGCTGCCGGTCTATCTGTTGTGGGCTAATGCAGCGGTCAGAAGGAACTGGCGGGATGGCTGCTCTCGTCCCGATGAGCATGCGCAGTGGGGGGGGGGGGTCTGCGCATGCGCGCTGGGACGGAGGCGCAGAAATCCGCAGCTTTGAAGTTTACCGATCAGGGTCGGCCCCGGCGCCTCACCCATTGGTGTGACTGAACAGATGACCACTCGAAGATCATCAGTTACAGGAGACCCCTACAGTACAGAAGATCAGTACAGTACAGATCAGATCACTACAGTACGAAGATCATCAGTACAGAAGACCCCTACAGAGGACAAGGTGATCATCCTTGGCGACTTCAATGCCAGAGTAGGTAAAGACTCGGAAGCCTGGAAAGGAGTACTTGGCAAACACGGCATTGGCAACTGCAATGATAACGGGCGCCTCCTGCTAGAATTCTGCACGGAGCACCAGCTCACCATTACCAACACAATCTTTCAGCAGAAGAACAGCCTGAAGACAACCTGGATGCACCCACGGTCCAAGCACTGGCACCTTATCGACTACATCCTGGTGCGCCAGAGAGACCTTCGAGATGTCTTACACACCCGAGTAATGCCCAGTGCGGAATGTCATACGGATCATCGTCTTGTACGCTGCAATCTCCGTCTTCACTTTAAAACCACACCCAGGAGAGGAGGTATCCCTCGGAGGAAGCTTCAGGTTGGCAGCCTTCAGTCAGCCGAAGTTAAAGCTGCCTAAAATAGAGATACTTTCGACTGTTTTTAGATTGTTTTTAGATTATGTAAAAATTTAATAGTAAATTGTAATTTTATTGAATTGTATAACTGTTTTATTGTTCAATGGCTTTGCCATACCTGTAAGCCGCCCTGAGCCTGCCCTGGCGGGGAGGGCGGGGTATAAATAATAATAATAATTATTATTATTATTCCAGGCAAACCTCCAGTCAAGAATTGAGGACCCCAGTTGCCCCACAGACCCTTCTCCAGAAGCACTCTGGGAACACCTAAAAACTACCATCCTGTTGATCTCTGAAGAAGTCCTTGGGTTCTCCACAAGGAAGAACAAGGACTGGTTTGACGAGAACAATCAAGAGATCCAAGAATTACTAGCGAAAAAGAGATCTGCCTACCAAGCACATCTTGCTCAGCCCTCCTGTCCTGGGAAAAAAGCAATCTTTTGCGCTGCATGTAGCAACCTCCAGCGCAAGCTTCGAGACATTCAGAACGAGTGGTAGACCAAGCTTGCAGAGAGAACCCAGTTGTGTGCAGACACTGGTGATTTAAGAGGGTTCTACGAAGCCTTGAAGGCAGTATATGGCCCATCATATCAGGCAGTATATGGCTCATCATATCAGGCAGTATATGGCTCATCATATCAGGCTCTGAGGCCCTTGCGTAGTGCAGACGGCCAAGTGCTCCTCACAGACAAGGCATCCATACTGAACCGGTGGTCGGAGTATTTTCAGGTTCTCTTCAGTGCCAACCCGTAGTTCAAGATTCAGCAATCCACCTCACCCCACTTCAACCAGTGAAAACAGAGTTGGATGAGATCCCCACCCTAGAAGAGACTGTTAAAGCCATCAAGCAACTGAAAAGTGGCAAGGCAGCGGGAGTTGATGGAATCCCACCAGAGATCTGGAAGCATGGGGGCACAGTACTACATAGCACATTTCACAAAGTACTTGTCACCTGCTGGGAACAGGGCAAACTACCACAGGACTTTCACGATGCAATCATCATCACTCTACACAAGAACAAAGGGGAAAAGTCAGACTGCTCCAGCTACCGGGGGTTAACCCTGCTCTCCATCGCAGGCAAAATCCTTGCCAGAATACTCCTGAACAGACTGGTGCCCACCATTGCAGAAGAACTCCTCCCAGAGAGCCAGTGCGGCTTCAGAGCTAACAGGAGCTCCACCGACATGGTATTTGTTCTCAGGCAGCTCCAAGAGAAATGCAGGGAACAGAACAAGGGTCTATATGTGACTTTTGTCGACCTTACCAAAGGTTTCGATACCGTTAGCAGGAAAAGCCTGTGGCAAATCTTGGAACGTTTAGGATGTCCACCAAGGTTCCTCAGCATGATCATCCAGCTACATGAAGACCAATGAGGCCAAGTCAGACACTGGTGTAGCCAATCCTCCCAAGAGCTTACAGTAGGGCTTATACTAAAAGCCCTGTAAGCTCTTGGAGGATTGGCTACATCAGGGGACTGTGGCCTCATATGCGAAGGAGTTCCTGCTACAAAAATCATGTATATACAGAAATACATCAGCCAAGTCCATGTACAAATAGAAATAGTAATTCATAAAACAGACAAACTTATGATCTATAATCAGCATCTTAAAGTAAGTATGGGTCAGTCAGAGTACGTAACTTCTTTCTACTACTATTCCATGTAGCGAACAGGGTTATGTCTGTACATGAAACCATGGTAAAAAGGATTCCAAGGGGTTTTTTCTCTATCTTGTACTATCTTTCATAAAGATGAAAGTGAGTTCAGTTCTGCTGTCCCTAGTATTTTTTTTCAATCAGTTCTTGCTTTTTTGGCATTTCTGGGTGTTTTCAGTTTTTTGCAATTAAAATCCTTGCTGCAGTGATAATGTGTGCCATCAAATGTCATATTTCCCTTGAGTATTCCTTGGGGAAAATGTTCAGTAAAAACAATTCCGTCTTAAATTGAATTTGTATTGAATTCAATTGAATTTCTCAATATATTTTGCAGTAATTCATGAACCATTTCCCAATATTTTTTCACCGTATCACAAGACCACCACATATGATAAAATGTTCCCATCTGTTCCCATTTCCAATACTTATTGGATACATTAGCATACATCTTAGACAATTTTTTAGGAGTCATGTACTGTTTATAAAACATTTTATACAAATTTTCTTTAAAAGTAACAGATCTAGTCATGTTTATATTAAATTTCCAAAAAGCTCCCCAAGTGTCCATATCAACATTATGGCCCATGTTCTGAGCCCATTTAGTTACTCTTTTACAATCTCATCTTGCATCTTCATTTGCAACAATAAGGACTATATTTTCTTAATCGTGTTATTCTGTCAAACCCATTTTGTTCCTTGGAAAAACCCACAGACTTAGCATCTCTAGAATCAATTTGTAATCTCAGCCACCAGTCTAAAATCACATTTTGTGATTTGAGCTCCTCGTTAGATTTTAAGTTGTCAGTATCTTTCAGAAGTTGTTCATATCTTAATATCATATCTTGAGATAATAAGGCAGATTGAACAAAAGCTTCCACTGGTGAGACCCATTTTGGGATCTTTTGATATATTTGCAGTTTCAGCCATGCCCATGTTGTGTAGAAGGATTTTCTCAGCAAATGATTTTTAAAATAGTTATGACCCTCTGTTTTTTGATACCACAAATAAGCATGGCACCCCATAGTGAGATCATGGCCTTCTAATAGCAAGAGGCTGCTGAGAGGTGATATAATCACCATCTTCAAGTACTTGAAGGGCTGTCATATAGAGGATGGTGTGGAATTCTTTTCTGTGTCCCCGGAAGGTAGGACCAGAACCAATGGGTTGAAATTAAAAGAGTTTCTGGCTCAACATTAGGAAGAACTTCCTGACCGTTAGAGCGATTCCTCAGTGGAACAGTCTTCCTCAGGAGGTGGTGGGCTCTCCTTCCTTGGAGGTTTTTAAACAGAGGCTAGATGGCCATTTGACAGTAATGAGGATCCTGTGAATTAGGGGAAGGTATTTGTGAATTTCCTGCATTGTGCGGGGGGGGGGGGGGGGGTTGGACTAGATGACCCTGGAGGTCCCTTCCATCTCTATGGTTCTATGATTCAGTCAATCAAAATATTTATTATGATCATAGATCAGAATAAAACAAAAAGGTATCAATCGAAGGAAATAATATAAAACTAGAAAGAAGTCTTATCTTGCCCTGAAATAAAACAAATCAACTTGTTGCTGTGGATCTCTGACCTTTAAGCAGCTGCAAAAAATTTTGCAGTTAATAGTTGTTCAAGAGTTCGTTACTTTCAGAAGACTCTGCAGAATTCTAATTATTCTAATACTGCAGATTGTTATTTTTCAGTACCACTATTGCAAATTTATTCTAACTTAATTGGCTAACATACCTCAGTTATTTTCTAAATTGTCTACGGACAGTGTGTTCTAGTTAATGACAACAATTTCCCCACATGTAAACACAATAACCAAATTATTTTAAAATAGTATGTTCTAGTTAATGAAAGCAATTGCCCCACATGTAAGATAAACACAGTTGCCAAGCCATAAGCACTTTATATTTACCAAACCCACCCCCCACTCTTAACCCAAACAATACGCAGTGTTATGCCAACAACAGGAAATGAATCTCATCCCCCCTTCTTCCGGCCTGAAAGTCCAGGATACACTGTAGCCTTATATTTCACTAATATGGTTCTTCTGGATTGCTGGAATTCGAAAAGTCAATGCGAAGCAGACTTATTCAATGCCTTAGGCTGCTTTCAGTCATAGATGCAAATGAAAGTACAATCCAAATTTTTATAATCCTTCCATGAAAGAAATAGTCACTGCAGTTTGGTATTGTAATCTAATAGAAGAAGATATTGGATTTATATCCCACCCTCCACTCCGAGTCTCAGAGCGGTTCACAATCTCTTTTATCTTCCTCTCCCACAACAGACCCCCTGTGAGGTGGGTGGGGCTGAGAGGGCTCTCACAGCAGCTGGTCTTTCAAGGACGACCTCTGCCAGAGCTACGGCTGACCCAAGGCCATGCTAGCAGGTGCAAGTGGAGGAGTGGGGAATCAAATCCGGTTTTCCCAGATAAGAGTCTGCACACTTAACCATGACACCAAACTGGCTGATAGAATGAGGAAGAGACTTGAGTGCCAGCTAAGGAAGCGACTGGACATGCAGGGACATCTGTGGGCTTAATGAAGGGTCACCCACCACACTGGAATTGGACATGCTGGGAAATGAGAGAAAGTGAGGCAGGCAGGAGTTTAGCACCACGGCACTCGTTGAGCAGGGCACAAACCTCAGCCTGGCGGAGGAAGGCTCCGCCCCAGGGTACTTATATATCCTTTATACATAATTCCCTTGTAGTGGTGGCAAAATTGAGCATCCTCATTGGTTGGAAGTTTTCTGCATGAACTACTGGCTCATGAACCGTCTGTCACCATCTCTGGCCTCCCATTGGCTGACTCCAAATTTCCCCGGCCTACTGCAGGCTCAGGAATGTCGAACAAACCACCAAAACAGTCTTACCTCAGAGACAGACACATCTCTGATGCTTCTCTTTGTCTTCGTTGTTGACTGACCTCGGAAAGGCCTGCCGCTCTACTGCAGCCTCACAAAAGGCATCACTGCCACTGCCGCCCCATCAATGCCCCACACAAATAGTTTCCTGTTGGGGGAGTTCCCAAAGTTGCGGCTATCCAAATAGCTTGAGAAGCAATGCCATGGTTAAAGTCAGAAACAAGGAACAGTGTGAACTTCTGCAGGAACAGGTAATTACTAACAAATGTAAGGAGTCAACAATATTTTGTCCCTTTTCCCAACTATGTTTCGTCCCTATATTCCAATTGGGCATGTCAGATCACCTCCATTTTACGGAGATGCTGGCGCAGAGTGGCTAGCCTACCTGGGTGCTTTATCTTTCCAAGTATTGCCTGGAAGAGACGTAAGACTTTGCAGGATACTTTGGTTCATTCGGATGTTTGTAAGGAATCCTCACCTATAAGCACTTTAACGGTTGAGCATTTGAAATGTTAAAATTGTTCTATATGTGCCAGCACCGTAGAAGGAGATCAGATTACTATTAATGGGTTTACATGGAAATTAAAGCAGTTTAGAAGAAGAAGATATTGGATTTATATCCCACCCTATACTCTGAAATTCAGAGTCTCAGAGCGGTCACAATCTCCTTTACCTCCCCCCCCCCCAACAGAAACCCTGTGAGGTGGGTGGGGCTGAGAGAACGCTTACAGCAGCTGCCCTTTCAAGGACAACTCCTACGAGAGCTATGGCTGACCCAAGGCCATTCCAGCAGGTGCAAGTGGAGGAGTAGGGGATCAAACCTGGTTTTCCCAGAGAAGAGTCCGTGCACTTAACCACTGCACCAAACTGGCTTTCTTTTAGCACATGTAGGACTTCTAGAATTATTTATACTCTGAGATGTCCATGTTCCAAATATTATATTGGATCCAGTATGCGGAGTCTTAGAGTTCATGTTTTGGAGCATAGGTCCCGGGTGAGGCTGGGTTTCCAGGAAGCTCCAATTCTCCAACATTGTCTGGATTTTAATCATTCCTGGAAGGAAATACAATGTACAATAATATATGTTTATAGAGGACATTGCTAGAGAGCCAGTTTGGTGTAGTGGTTAAGCGTGCGAACTCTTATCTGTGAGAGCTTTGATTATTATCTTTGATTCCCCACTCCTCCACTTGCACCTGCTAGCATGGCCTTGGGTCAGCCATAGCTCTGGCAGAGGTTATCCTTGAAAGGGCTGCTGCTGTGAGAGCCCTCTCAGTCCCACCCAGCTCAAGGGGTGTCTGTTGTGGGGGAGGAAGGATACTGTGAGCCAATCTTGAGACTCTGGGATTCGGAGTGGAGGGTGGGATATAATTCCAATATCTTCATCTTCTTTTTCTATAAGCATGAGAATGTATCCAAAATTCTGTTGCAAAAGGAAGCATTCTTCATAAATTTCGGACTATAACCCTGTGGGGCTTGAATGCATCATTAGACTTACCAGTCTTTGTGTGAACTAAGTATGTTATTTACTTTTTTGTGTATTGGGGCTCTAGTAGGCTAATTGGAAACAGGTGCTCTTTTACATTTAATTAAGACTTTACTGAGAACCTAGCATGCTGAAGAAGCGATAAAAATAACATGGTATGAGCATTTAGCCTTGAGCACTGGGTAACCTGCTACACATACTTGCTATTAAATATTTTTAAAGGAATGTTTTGGATAGACTGTGTCAACATAGCATTTTATTTTGTCACTTTCGCAGTTTCAGTTGAATTGCAGCCAGAGGAAGATGGCATATGGAAACACAAAGGAGAAGGAGAAGGAAAAGAAGGATGAGAAAGAGGAGGAGGAGAAGAAGAAGAGGAGGAGGAGGATATTGGATTTATATCCTGCCCTCCACTCTGAATCTCAGAGTCACAGAGCGGTTTACAATCTCCTTTACCTTCCTCCCTCCACAACAGACACCCTGTGAGGTGGGTGGGACTGAGACAGCTCTCACAGAAGCTGCCCTTTCAAGGACAGCGTCTCAGAGCGGCCTACAATCTCTTTTCCCTTTCTCCCTCACAACAGAAACCATGTGAGGTGGATGGGGCTGAGAGAGCTCTCATAGCAGCTGCCCTTTCACAGACAACTCCTACGTGAGCTATGGCTGATCCAAGGCCATTCCAGCAGCTGCAAGTGGAGGAATGGGGAAAAACCCAGATCTTCATCGTGGTCTCTGTGCAGTCCCACACATGGGTCTTGCCGCAGGCAATGGATCCATACCTCGGAGTCTCCAATAGCTCGCCTAGAACGTTTTTGGCATGATTTCCACTCGCCCTGGGGAGCAGGTATCAACTGCGCATGCCTGGAGTGAGCGGGAGGTACCATTCCCACTCAGTTTCTTCCTTTCCGCCACCCAGACAACACCTACCTTGCTGTGTTCCTCTCTCCTCAGCTCGTCTTCTCCTGTTTGGTATCGTACTCTCCTTTTTCTCTTACCTTTCTTCTATCATTTTTTGTCCTTATAAAAAAAGCGCCCTTGTTTCTGTGCTTTCCTTTCCCTATTTTTCTCCCCTCCCTCCCCTCCCTTGTCTGGAGCGTATGGAAGGGAAATTACTTTCAAAAAGTGTCAGAGGTGTGGATCACTACTTCAGACAGACATTCATACTGTCTTTTCTGCTTGGGTGAAGCTCATCGGGTAGATACTTGCCCTCATTGCGCCAGCTTCGGTAAAAAGGCGCGAAAAAACCGAGCGGCTAGACTTCAAAGTTTCCTTTGGGCTATGCCCAGCTCTGATTCGCCACCTCCCCCACATTTGGCTGCGTCGGCTGCTCCTCAACTTCACAAGAAGCATAAGTCCGACAAGAGACCATCCAAGCACTCCGACACCGGCCACAAGGCTTCAAAGAAGTCTCGCTATACCGATTTGTCTGCCTTGGCCCCGAAGAAATCTCGCAATCCGACAAGGTCGACTCTGATGACTTCCCCGAGGGCCACCACTTTGACCGCTATAGCGACATCGATGGCATCGGTTTCCACACACTCGGCTCCAATCCAACTTCTTGTTCCACCAGAGCTTTCGGCGCCCTCCGACGTCATCTCCGATATGCCTCATCTCACTCCTCACTCCTCAGCTGCAGTCGAGGTTATACCGGTTCGATCTCACTCTCCCTCGGTCCATAGCATGGTGCCGTTCGACATCCTCGAACCCGACCCCTGTTCGGATCCGACTTTCAGGAGCATCCCCGGTCTTTGCTACAGGCTGGATCCTTTCGAGACATTGGAGTTTCTCCTCTTTACAGAGAGTCGTCAACACAGGTTGAAACACAGAGTTTCTCCTCTCTACAGATAGTCATCAACACAGATCCCACCCAGCATGTCCAATCCCGCTCACCAGTTCAACGTCGTGATTTCCGTTCACGCTCTCTAGTCTACCGTGAATACCAGGACTATTACCAGAGGGGTCGATATGAATATTCCTCACTCTCCAGATCACCATCTCCCAGACGTCGCCAGGTGTACCATCGCTACTCCTGTTCCCCCTCGGATAAGGGTTTCCGTCGCTCTCGGTACCGTGAATTTGCATCCCACAGCCGTGATGTATCAACACCTTGAATCCATGACTTCGAATCTCCTCAGTACCGTGAGCCTTCTTGAACCCGAGACCTGGAGTATCTCTCTTCTCGAGACCATGAAGCCCTTCGAGTCCGTGAACCTCCTTGGTACCAAGAACCTTTTATACCCCGCACTGCTTCCGCCACCATATCTGCTGCTCCAGACATGACTTCTACATCGGCCATGACTTTGACTGCCTTACAAGAAAAGTCTAAACCTTCCGAGGAACGTGCATCCACATCTGCACCTACCAAGCCTCTGATCTCTCCTGCAACCGAGGAATCCCAATCCGACGGGGACAGCTCAGGCTCTTCTGACTCCAAAGATCCTCCTGGCTCTCCTGCCTCAGATTCCACGCAGCCAGCCCGTCTTTCTCCATCGGACGGTTCGAATGCCTACCTTAGCCTGTTTACTACCATCACTGAAGCCTTGAATGTTACTCTTCCTTCCGACTCACCCAAGGTTTCAGACATGGTCCACGATCTGGTTCAGGTGGATTTCCCAGCGGGGTCTCTCCTACCTATGTTTCCAGGGCACTTGGAAGGTCTGTGTGAGGCCTGGGATAAACCTGCTTCGATTCCACCTACTTCGAAGCGCTTTGACTCCCTGTACAGAGTACATGCTCCTGATTCTAAATTTTTAGCCTCCCATCCTGCTCCAAACTCCATAATCGTGCACTCAGCGACTAAACCCAAACCATCCAGACACCCTACTCCTCTTGATCGTGAGGGCCGGAAGTTGGACACCTTGGCTCACAAGATTTACAACCTTGCCTCTACTAATTCCAAGTTTAATAATTACTTGGCTTATTTTGCGGCATATACATTTAATCTCGCCAACCAATTTACTCCTCTCATTCCTTCTCTGCCTGAGACTTCTCAGAGAGCTGCATCTAATTTAGTCTCTGAGCTATCATGAGTTTCGAAACATTAGATTAACACCATCAGACATGCCGTTTCCTGCTCATCTAGAGTGTTTGCTTCATCGGTGGCATTGCGTCGACACGCCTGGCTGAGGGCAACCAACCTGCAACCCGATATTAAACAAAAAATCGAAGACCTACCTTTCGATGGTCTTGGCCTCTTTCATGCATCCACTGATGAAGTCCTCACTTCGGCAGATGATGTCTGCAAGAGGGCGAAGCGCCTTGGAGTCTGTCAGCCAGCCTCCCAGCAGTTCAATCGACCTAAGCCCTGGAGACCATCTTTTCAGAGGCGTCAACACTCTCCTAAGCAATCCGATTACTGGAAGAGGAAAACCCCCCAACAAAAGCAAGCCTTCCAACAGAGGCCATGCTCTCAGCAGACAAAGAAGTCTTCTCAGCCAGCCAAGCAGTCTCTTTGACTCCCCTCTGCATCTCACTCAACAGCTGAATCCCTGCTATCAAACACGTCTTCTCCCGTTCTATCCAACCTGGAGCTCAATCACCACGGACTCTTGGGTGCTCACCATAATCCGCCTAGGTTACGCAATCAAGTTCATTTTGCCACCTCACCACCACTACTTCACTGTTACTCTCCCAGTTGGCCCCCCCAGGATTCTCAGTCGTTCACCAGTCTTGGGCCAGCAGGCGGGGGGGAAGGGTGGCTCTATTCATACGAGAGGTTTACTCCTTCCAGGCTCTCCCGGCCCCGGAGATCAAGGGCATTGAATGTGCCGGTCTGGCGTGGGACATCGGGGAGGTTTCGCGGTCTGGCTGTTGTACCGACTGCCTAACACACCAGCTGGCGCCTTACCGTCCCTGATGGAGGCCGTAGCAGGCTGCGCATTAAAGTACCCAAGGCTTTTAATCCTGGGTGACTTCAATGTCCATGCCGATGACGCGACCTCCAGTCAGGCGACGGACCTAGTGTCATCCATGGTGATGCTAGGACTCTCCTGAATTGTTACAATGCCCACTCACCAGGCAGGGCACATGTTAGACCTGATCTTCATGATGGGAATTTTAGTGGACGATATTACCGCCAAAGCAGTGCCATGGTTGGACCACTACGCCCTCAAGGCTCGTGTGGATGTTCCACCCCAAGCCCCTTTAGGCGGCGAGCGTATTTTAGCTTGCCCGTGGAGCCAGATGGACCCCGAACGGTTCCAGATGGCTCTACAGGATTCCTGGCCCTCTGGCGATTCTCTGGATGACCTGGTGGAGTCTTGGAATGATGGACTCTCCAGGGCCATCGACAAGATCGCACCTAGGCGTCCTCTGCGCCTTCGTCTAAAGCTAGCACCTTGGTACAACCAGGAGTTGTGGCAACTAAAGCGAGGACTCAGACAACTAGAGAGGCAATGGCGGTGTACTCGAGATGAAGTGACTAGAACATCTTATAGGGAATTTATGAAGTCCTATGAGATGGCAGTCAAAGCTGCAAAGAAAACATCCTTTGCGGCTAAGATTGCATCTGCAATTTCGCGCCCAGCACAACTGTTCAACAAAATTCGGACTCTTATAACGCTGCCACAGGGCAGCCCAAATTCTAATCAATTGGAGATTGGCTGTGAGGCTTTTGCGAATTTTTTTGCAGATGAGGTCGCGTTGCTCCGCCACGACTTCCCTGGCATATTGGGGACAGTAAGTGAACCTGAGGCTCTGTGCCTGTCTTCAGACTGTGTTCTGGATGTTTTCAATGCTCTCAGTCTGGAGGAAGTTGGCAGGATCCTCTTGTCTGCACGCCCTACAACTTGTAATTTGGACCCTTGCCCCTGCTGGCTCATTAAAACCTGCCAGAGGGAGCTTAGGTATCCTGTACAGGATATCATAAATAGATCCCTGATGGAAGGGCATTTTCCAGCACCTCTTAAAGAGGCGGTGGTCCACCCCCTCTTGAAAAAAACAACGTTAGATCCGGCCGAATTGGCACATTATCGGCCGGTCTCGAATTTACCCTTTTTGGGTAAACTTATTGAGAGAGCAGTGGCATTGCAATTACAGAGCTTCCTGGAGGATGCTTCCGTTCTCGATCCCCATCAGTCAGGCTTTCGTCCGGGTCATGGGACGGAGACAGTGCTGGTTGCTCTGGTGGATGACCTTCAGCGGCATCTGGATCGAGGAGGCTCGGCGGTACTGATGTTGTTAGACCTATCGGCAGCGTTTGATATGGTCGACCATCAGTTGCTGACCTGCCGTCTTGCCGACGCGGGGATTCAGGGGTTGGCCTTACAATGGCTTTCCTCTTTCCTTGATGGTCGGGGCCAAAGAGTGGCGATTGGGAGTGAATTGTCCCGGAGGCGCCTGCTTGATTGCGGGGTGCCTCAGGGAGCAGTCCTCTCCCCAATGTTGTTCAACATCTACATGCGCCCCCTTGCCCAGAGGTATGGGCTGGGTTGCCACCAGTATGCTGATGACACCCAGCTCTATCTACTCATGGACGGCCGGCCTGGCTGTGTCCCAGAAAATCTGGACCTGGCGTTACAAGCTGTGGCTAGATGGCTCAGGCTGAGTGGATTGAAATTAAATCCAGTGAAGACAGAGGTCCTTTGCTTGGGTCAGCGTGGTCCGGGAGGGGAAATTCCCTTACCAGCCTTTGACGGTGTGCCCCTGACAGCGGCACACAGGGTCAGAAGCTTGGGGGTACTATTGGAGCCTGCCCTAACCATGGAGGCCCAAATAGCAGCCGCTGCCAAGTCTGCATTTTATCATCTTAGGCGGGCAGGGCAGTTGGCCCCTTTCCTGGAAAATGACAATTTGGCAACAGTGATCCATGCAACAGTCACCTCAAGGTTGGATTATTGTAATGCCTTCTACATGGGGCTGCCCCTGTGCCGGATCCGGAAGTTGCAGCTAGTGCAGAACGCCACCGCCCAGTTGTTCTTAGGGCTCCCTAGATGGGAGCACATTCAGCCGGGGCTTCAGGGACTGCACTGGCTGCCAATAATATACCAAGTTCGGTACAAGGTGCTGGTTATTACCTTTAAAGCCCTATATGGCCTAGGACCTGCTTACCTTAGGGACCGTCTCTCCCCATATGTTCCCCAGAGAGTACTGAGATCGGGTTCTCAGAATCTCCTTACAATCCCTGGGCCAAAGGAGGCCCGTTTGAAGTCAACTAGGGACAGGGCTTTTTCGATCACAGCCCCCTGTTGGTGGAACCAGCTGCCGGAAGAGGTCAGGGCCCTGCGGAACCTTGGGCAGTTCCTCAGGGCCTGTAAGACAGTCCTCTTCCGGTTGGCATACAACTGACCGGCATCTGAATATCTGAATTTTAAGGAAGGCTTTAGGATAGCACGCTGACGAATTGTGTTTATTTTTATTGTGTAAATTATTAATGTATTTTAATTCTTGATTTTATTGTTAGAATTTTGTGTTGTGAGCCACCCTGAGCCCGCTTCGGTGGGGTAGGGTGGGATATAAATCAAAATAAATAAATACTCCACCCTCCCTTCAACTCAAACAAGAGATTCTGGACTTGCTCCAAAAAAATACCGTAGAACCTGTTCCTCCTCACCATCAGGGGACAGGCTTCTACTCACAATATTTCCTGGTGCCCAAGAGGGACGGGGGCAAGCGACCCATTCTAGATCTCAGGAGACTAAACAAGTGGATAGTCTACAAGAAATTCAGAATGATCTCTGTCCAATCCATCCTTTCCCTAATTCCGCAGGATTCCTGGATGGCATCCCTGGATCTTCAGGACGCTTATTTCCATGTGACCATCAGACCTCAGCACCGCAAATATCTTCGCTTTGCCATGGGAGAACATCACTTCCAGTATCGATCCTTCCCTTTCGGGCTGTCCACCGCCCCCAGAGTGTTTATGAAGTGCATGGCAGTAGTCGCAGCTGCTCTGCGTCTTTGCAACATTCCAGTGTTCCCGTACATAGATGACTGGTTACTCATTGCTCCCACAGCACATCAAGAAGAATCTCAAAACAACACTCTCTCTTCTCGCCTCCCTGGGCCTGTGTGTGAATGCTACCAAATCTCACCTCACCCCAACTCAGGACCTACAGTTCATAGGTGCTCGTCTCTGCACATCTCCTCATCTAGTTTTTCTTCCCAGGGATCGTGCCCACACCATCCTGTCCCTGGCCCAGGAGATCATACATACCCCAACGCAACCTGCAATCACCATCCAACGTCTTCTGGGCCTCATGGCCGCAACAACCTCGGTTCTTCGATTCGCAAGACTGTGCATGCGACATCTCCAGCTTTGGTTTGTTCGTGCCTACCATCCACACGTACAACCACAGAATACCGTTCTCACTGTACCTCAGAGGGTTCGGCTCTCCCTTGTTTCGTGGACAGTACCAGACAATTTACTTTGTGGAATGCCCTTTGTTCTTCCTCCTCAGTCTGTCATCGTGACTACAGATGCCTCCAAGTGGGGATGGGGAGCCCACTCAGAGAACAAGACTGTCAGGGGTCTGTGGACTGCCCCCGAGAGGGCCATGCACATAAACTGCCTAGAACTCTTAGCCGTTCACAGGGCTCTTCAATCGTTCCTTCCATCTGTAATCAACCGACATGTCCAGATCACAACCAACAATATGGCCACAGTTTTCTATGTGAACAAGCAGGGCGGTACCAGATCTATCCGTCTGTGCCGCATAGACATACTTCTTTGGGAATGGTGCATCAAAAACAGCATCTACCTGACTGCCATTCATCTTCCAGGAATAGAGAATGTCTTGGCCGATTCTCTTAACAGGATTCGCATAGGCGACCACGAATGGTCCCTCAATCCACGAATGGTCCCTCAATCCATGGTCCTCAATCCCTCAATCCGTCTTCACCGTGGAAGATGAGAAGTGTTTGCCCGCTCCAGAACCACTAATATTGGAAGGGGTGTTGAAAGACCTGAGTCAGATTGAGGTGACAAAAGAGGAGGTCCTACAACTAATAGACAAATTAAAAACTAATAAGTCACCGGGTCCGGATGGCATACATCCGAGAGTTCTGAAAGAACTCAAAGTTGAACTTGTGGATCTTCTAACAAAAATCTGTAATCTTTCATTGAAATCTGCCTCCGTTCCTGAGGACTGGAAGGTAGCAAATGTCACCCCCATCTTTAAAAAGGGTTCCAGAGGAGATCCGGGAAATTACAGGCCAGTCAGTCTGACTTCAATACCGGGAAAGTTGGTAGAAACCATTATCAAGGACAGAATGAGTAGGCACATTGATGAACACGGGTTATTGAGGAAGACTCAGCATGGGTTCTGCAAGGGAAGATCTTGCCTCACTAACCTGTTACATTTCTTTGAGGGGGTGAACAAACATGTGGACAAAGGAGACCCGATAGATGTTGTTTACCTTGACTTCCAGAAAGCTTTTGATAAAGTTCCTCATCAAAGGCTCCTTAGAAAGCTTGAGAGTCATGGAGTAAAAGGACAGGTCCTCTTGTGGATCAAAAACTGGCTGAGTAATAGGAAGCAGAGAGTGAGTATAAATGGGCAGTCTTCGCAGTGGAGGACGGTAAGCAGTGGGGTGCCGCAGGGCTCGGTACTGGGTCCCATCCTCTTTAACTTGTTCATAAATGATTTAGAGTTGGGAGTGAGCAGTGAAGTGGCCAAATTTGCGGATGACACTAAATTGTTCAGGGTGGTGAGAACCAGAGAGGATTGTGAGGAACTCCAAAGGGATCTGTTGAGGCTGGGTGAGTGGGCGTCAACGTGGTAGATGCGGTTCAATGTGGCCAAGTGCAACGTAATGCACATTGGGGCCAAGAATCCCAGCTACAAATACAAGTTGATGGGGTGTGAACTGGCAGAGACAGACCAAGAGAGAGATCTTGGGGTCATGGTAGATAATTCACTGAAAATGTCAAGACAGTGTGCGTTTGCAATAAAAAAGGCCAACGCCATGCTGGGAATTATTAGGAAGGGAATTGAAAACAAATCAGCCAGTATCATAATGCCTCTGTATAAATCGATGGTGCGGTCTCATTTGGAGTACTGTGTGCAGTTCTGGTCGCCGCACCTCAAAAAGGATATTATAGCATTGGAGAAAGTTCAGAAAAGGGCAACTAAAATGATTAAAGGGCTGGAACACCTTCCCTATGAAGAAAGGTTGAAACGCTTAGGGCTCTTTAGCTTGGAGAAACGTCGACTGAGGGGTGACATGATAGAAGTTTACAAGATAATGCATGGGATGGAGAAAGTAGAGAAAGAAGTACTTTTCTCCCTTTCTCACAATACAAGAACTCGTGGGCATTCGATGAAATTGCTGAGCAGACAGGTTAAAACGGATAAAAGGAAGTACTTCTTCACCCAAAGGGTGATTAACATGTGGAATTCACTGCCACAGGAGGTGGTGGCGTCCACAAGCATAGCCACCTTCAAGAAGGGGTTAGATAAAAATATGGAACAGAGGTCCATCAGTGGCTATTAGCCACAGTGTGTGTGTGTGTGTGTGTGTATATATATATATATATATATATATATATATATATATATATATATATATATATATATATATATATATATATATATATATATATTTGGCCGCTGTGTGACACAGAATGTTGGACTGGATGGGCCATTGGCCTGATCTAACATGGCTTCTCTTATGTTCTTATGTTCTTACTTGCATCGCATCTTTGCATGCTTCGGGACTCCAACAGTAGATGTTTTTGCTATGAAGGACAACTCGAAATGCCCTCTCTTTTATACCAGGAGAGGCAACGATGCTTTCCTCCACAGCTGAAGGAGTCCTCTTCATTATCTTTTCCCACCAACCCCTCTAATTACCTGATCATTGCTCGGTACAGACTGCATGCTGATAGCACCATGGTGGCCACGGCAACCATGATTGCTCCCCACCCACCCTTGATGTCTTCCCACCCACCCAAGTGAAGGCATTCACTCCCCCCTCCATAGGGTTGCCAGAAATATCTGGGGACTTTGGGGGTTGAGCCAGGAGACTTTGGGGGCCCTCCCCCCGCTTCAGGGTCCTCATAAAGCAGGGGGAGGGGAGGGAAGTGTCTGTGAAAACTCTATTATTCCCTGTGGAGACTCATTTCCATAGGAAATAATGGAGAATCGTTCCATGGGTGTCTGGGGCTCTGGGGGGGGCTGTTTTTTGAGGTAGATGCACCAAATGTTCAGTGTAGCATTCAGCACCTCTCCCCAAAATACCCTCCGAGTTTCAAAATGATTGGACCACGGGGTCCAATTCTATGAGCCCCAAAAGAAGATGCACCTATCCTTTATTATTTCCTATGTAAGGAAGCCATTTCAAAAGGTGTGAAGTCCTCTTAAAGGTGATGGCCAGAACTCCCTTTGGAGTTCAAGTATGCTTGTCACACCCCCAGTGCCTGGCTTCACCCCCAGTGTCTCCTGGCTCCACCCCAAAGGCTCCTGGCTCCACCCCCAAAGTCCCCAGGTATTTCTTGAATTGGATTTGGCAATCCTATAGAGGGGGGAGTGAATGCCTTCACTTGGATGGATGCAAAGATATCAAGGGTGGGTGGGGGGCACTCAGAGCCTCTTTCTAGAGCCTGCTGTATTTTTTCACCACAATGGGCCTTATTCCTAGTTTATTAATAAGAGTCCAGAGACAGCTGAAATCCATGGTGAGGCACAGGGCATAGGGCTGCGAAGCCCCCAGTCTGGGTGGGGAATCCCTTGCCCGGGAGGTTCCCAACCCACTGGCCCATATTGGGCCGGCGGGAGGAACCTCCCCCGACATCGCTGACATGACTATTTCATCTGGAAGTGACATTATCGTTGCGGCGACATTGCGCGATGGTTTTGTTTGCATTCAAGAAAGTACGCAAAATTCAGCCCTGGATTATAATTTAAAGCTGGGATCAGCTGAATAACTGGACAGTTCTGTGACTATCCCCTGCTTCAAAAAGATACATAGCAAACTGTTTTCGCCCTTCTGAGCCGCACTGTTTTGACTGAGTATTATCAAAGTTGCTCTAGTAGAAAGGTTTTGCTTACTGTAAGATTTGTTGTTATCTGGAGACTACGGTGTTTTTGATAGAAGCCAGAAGGTTGTCTTTTTTCTTTTCTCTTCTTGTTTTGTTTGTTTAAACAAACTATTATATTTGCATAATATTAACATCATTTACTAGTTACTAATACAAATAAGAACAGGGTGTTCCAAAGCAATTTTTTTCATCTGAAAAGGTATTATATTAAATGGGTGTGTGTGAGTGCAAGGTTATTAATAAGGATGGATAATAAAGCCGGGGCTTGTTTCAAAGAGGTGGTAAAGAAAAAAGACAGTCAAGAAGGTAAACCACCAACTCATTCACCTAGCTTTTCTTCTGGAAGTTTACAACTATACAGGGAGATATGAAAGAGATGCAAAATACCTTATTAACTGCCATAGCACAACTGACTGGTAAGGTAGACAATATAATAGAACAGATGGCAGAAATTAAACAAGAACTACAAGAGAACAGGAAACAGACAGCTGAGACTACTAAAGTTTTAAAGGTCCTAGATGTACAAGTGACTGATAATACACAAAAAGTGGAACAGCTGGATAAAAAACCGAAACCACATGATAGTAGACTTTTACAGTTGAAGATAGAAAGGGCAGCCTACATGCTAAGGTTTCAAAATGTACCAGAAGACAGAACTGAAGACTTACAGAAAATATTAAGTGAAACCTTGGCAGAAATTTTACAGGTGACCCCTGAAAAGATGGAAGAAGAGTTTGACCAAGTCAAGAGAGTACCATCAGGCTATACGAGGCGGAATAAACTACCCAGTGAAATCCATTTGAAGCTTACAAGGAATAGCACTACAGACAATATTTTGAAACAAGTGAGAGACAAACCAGTGACAACAGCAGGAAATGTGGTGAAAATTTTGAGAGAGGTGCCATGGCTAGTCAGACAAAGGAGAAGAGAATACCAACCCTTTACCAACTTTTTGAGAGAAAGAGAAATACCTTATACATGGCTAATGCCGGAAGGCCTCCTCTTTACTTATGAAGAGAACCGATATAGAATAAATTCCATCTTCAAAGCTCAAAATTTCCTGGAGAAAGCCGAGAGAAAGGAAGGGAGAAAAAGGGAGGATGAGGAAGAAGGAGAAAAAAAAACTTCAGATGAGGAAGACCCAAATGAACCAAGGAAATACTCAACTAGACTGCAGACCAAAAAAGATAGTGATAAGAAAAACACATAATGGCTTCAATAATTTCAATTAATGTAAATGGACAATTCTCCTGTTAAAAGGAGGAAGACTAGATACTTAACAAAACTGGAAATGGATATAATTTGTTTGCAAGAAACTCACATTTTGGCAAAAGATCAACATTTATTGAAAAATAAGAAACTTAGCAATTTGTTTATAGCATCGGATATAAATTTTAAAAAAGGGGACTGGCAATGTAAATCAAAGATAAATTTATGCCACAACTGCAGTATGCTTCGGATGACGGAAGAATTTTACTAGTGGAAGTTATGGTGGATAAGAAAAAAAAATTATTGGTAAATATTTATGCCCTGAATGATCATCAAGAAATTTTTTTTAAAGATTTACATCTTAGGTTGTTAAATTTGGACTATACAGATTATTGTATTGTAGGAGACTTTAATGCTGTTTTGGACAGACAATTGGACAAAAAAGTGCATAAACATATTAAAACTAAAGGTCTCCAACTATCATTAAGTTTTTTGGAAGCTTGCAGAAGAATTCGAACAAGTTGATGCATGGAGAACAAGATATCCTAACATGAGAGACTTTACATATTATTCTGCTAGTCATCAAACGTGGTCAAGAATTTATACGCGTTGGCTTTCTACAAATTTGGTCAAAGATCTAGCTGAGATAGAAATCCAAACAAGAATCATATCAGATCACAGTTCTGTAATGATAAAATTCAAAGGTACTCACTTGAGAAGAACCTGGCAGTTAAATACCTCTATTCTAAAAGACAAAGATTTCCTTAAAGAATCTAAAGTTGAAATGGAATCTTTTTTCAAACAGAATATAACTCAAGATGTAAGGATGCAGGTGGTTTGGGACACTGCCAAAGCGTATTACAGGGGTCTTGCAATTAGATACAGTGGCAAGAAAAAGAAAGAAAAAATGGAAAATTATCAATGACTTATGTTAGAAGCAGAAGCAGCTGAAAAAGAAAAGTACAACCTACAAAACAGGACTTTCAAAATAAAATTAAAAAATACAATATCAACTTAACCTATTGCTTATAGAAGAAATGGAGAAAAAACTTAGATTTGCCAAGCAAAATTTCTTTGAACATGCTAACAAACCTGGTAGATGGCTGGCTTACAGAATGAGGAAAGAGAATGCCAAAAGAATTATACCAATGTTGAAAGATGAAAATAATAAAGAGAAAGTCCAAAGACAGGAGATTTCACAAATTGTGGAGCAATTTTATAAAAAATTATATGAAGATAAACAAGTTCAAAAGACAGACTTAGAAGAATATATTGAACAAAATAATCTTAACAAATTTACACAAGAGCAACAAAAAATTCTAAACAAACCAATAACGATAAGGGAAGTGGGAGAGGCAATAGCATCACAAAAGAATGGTAAAGCACCGGGTCCAGATGGCCTACCTGCTGAGTTCTATAAGGCTTATGAAGAGCCTCTATTGTTGCAATTTAAACGTCTTATAGAAAAGATTCACGAGGATGCACAAATGCTAGTTTCATGGCAGGATATCCTTAATTCCAAAAGAAGGTGCAGACTTGAAAGATATAAAAAACTATTGTCCAATCGCTCTTCTAAATGTGGATTATAAAGTTTTTGCTGCAATACTGGCATAACATTTGAAAAAGGTTCTACAATCTACAATACATCAAGATCAGGCAGGATTTCTTCCTAGAAGATACTTAAATGACAATGTCAGGACAGTATGCAGCATACTGGAATACTATGAGAATCATCCAGAGAAACAACTAGCATTAATCTGTCTTGATGCAGAGAAGGCCTTCGATAATGTCCGTTGGCAATTCATGATACAACAACTGAAGGGAATGGAGTGTGGTGAGAAATTTTTTCAATATACTCTGTGCAAAAGGCAGAGGTGATGGTGAATGGTGAACTAACAGAAGCAATTGCTATTCAAAAAGGTACAAGACAAAGTTGCTCATTGTCACCACTTGTTTTTATCTTGTGCCTAGAAATATTGAATAATTAAATAAGAGAAGATGTAAATATTAAGGGAGCGGTGGTTAAGGGTGAGCAATATAAATTGAGAGCCTTTGCAGACGACTTGGTTTTCATATTAGAGCAACCAATAGACTCAATCGACTGTCTGATAAATAAGATTAACCAATTTGGCTGTTGGGCAGGATTGAAGATTAATTACTATAAAACAAAATTCCTGACAAAGAATATGACGAGAGAACAAATTCAATCCCTTCAACAAAAATCAGGATTCACCTATGAGGAAAGAATCAAATATTTAGGTATATATATTACAAACAAGTGCAGCAGCTTAAAGGTGGACAATTATGACAAATTACTTAAAGAAATTAAAAAGGACTTGGAAAGATGGCATGATCTGAACTTATCTCTAATGGGAAGAATAGCTTTAATAAAGATGAACATCTTACAAAGACTGTTATCTTTATTCCAAACTATCACAATACTTTTAACCAATGTATTTTTTCAGAAACTGAACAAAATGATATCTAAATATATTTGGCAAGGCAAAAAATCAAGAATTAAGTTAAAGATACTGCAAGACTCGAAACTGAGAGCAGGTATGGGTCTCCCAGACTGGCAATTGTACTCTAGAGCAGCAACTGAACACAAACAGAGAGGCCACCCTTTTGCTACAGTGTCTTAATTGCTTAGACAAATATGCCACCGGCCTGGGCCAGGATCCCAGCAAGTGAGTCAGAACTCCTGCAGCTATTCCTCCTCGCTCATGTACATACAGAGTAAAGCGCTTATCAGTATCTGGTAATCCCAGGGCTGGAGACTGCATGACGCTTCAGGGTTTCAAAGGCATCCTGACATTGCTCTGTCCATTCAAAAGGTGCTTTTTCTCCCCCGCTTTGTAGCTTCATATAAGAGCTTAGCTATTATAGCAAAATTGGGATGCTAGATTCTGCATAACCCTGAGGCTCCCAAGAACACCCTTAGCTGATGGTTGGTAGTGGGCGCAGGAATAGCACACACAGTCTCTTTCTCATCCCACTGGAAGGCAAACAGTGGCTGACTCTCAGGTGCCAGTCTTAGAAAAAAGAAGGCATCCTTAAGATCCACCACTGAAAAATAAGCGGCAGAGGCAGGTATAAGTCCCAACAAGACATATGGATTGGGAACCACAGAATGCAAAGTCTGTGTGCAAGCGTTAACAGCACATAAATCCTTCACTGGTCTATAATCATTGGTACCTACCTTCTGAACTGGCAAAAGGGGGCTATTCCATGGAGAGTGACATTCAATAAGAATTCCATATTCAAGAAGCCTGTCAAGGTGTTTCTGGATGCTAGCCACTGCCTTCTTAGGGATTGGGTACTGGAGTTCTTGGACTGGAATGGCCCCTGGGATTAATTCCATCTTAATAGGTGCATGGTTTACTGCTAGCCCAGGCGGGTTCTCTTCTGCCCATACATCTGGAAATTGTTGAACCCAGACTTCTGACATGGCCCTTACAGGAGCTAGTTGGTAAAGCCGCCACTCTTCTTCTTGGGGGCATTCTAGAGCATATACACCTTGATACTGCAATTCGCCTTTTGAGGTTATATAGGGCAGCTCAAAGTTCATTTGATTTTCTGATTCAAAAGCCAATCGGGCTCGCAACTTGGAAAGCACATCTCTTCCCATCAGTGGCACTGGGCAATCAGGCAAATGAACAAAATTGTGACGGACCACATGGCCTCCTACTGTACAAGTTCGTTTGGCTAGAAGTGGTCTGGATTGTTTATGCCCTGTAGCTCCAATTATATTAATATATTTGCAAATTGAAGGGGCAATCTTATCAGGCACAACAGATCGCGCAGCTCCGGTATCTACAAGGAACGTGATCTCCCGACCCTCAACATCAACTGTGACCATAGGCTCCGCAGGGTCAGGATTGTCAGTGCCCAGTCTGTCCTAGTCATCCCATCCTCTTCCAGCCCAGCCAAGCCCTGGACAGGCTCTTCTTTGTTCCTCCAGTATCTGCCGCTCTGGACTTGGCCTCTTCCTCTTCCCCTCGCTCTGGCTCGTCTGCTCCCACGTCCTTTAAACTCCAGTCCTGTCATCTGTCTAGGGGCACTTTGGATTTCTTGTGTGCGGGGGCGGGGTCGATTCAGGCATGAATCTCTCCAGTGCCCAAAATCCTTACAAAACGCACATTGGTTTGGGTCTAAATTGGTCAACACCGTTCTTTGATTTCTGCCATTCATTCCTTCCCCGAGCAGTCCCTCTGCCTCTCATAGGTGGCTGACCAGCCAAAGCTGCTGCCAACAGATCAGTCTTCTTTTTTATCCTTCTTTTTTCCTCTCGCTTCTGGTCTACATCCCGATTGGCATAAACTTTTGGGGCAATCTCTAACAGTTGGGATAAATTCACGCCAGCAAAGCTATCTTGCTTCTGAAGCTTTTTGCGAATGTCAGCATAGGATTGAACAACAAAAGTTGTATTTACCATGCACAAGTTTTCTGCAGCCTCAGGATCGAATGGAGTGTACATTCGAAACGCTTGCATCAAGCGCTCAGCAAAGGCTCCAGGGCTTTCATCTATTTTCTGGAGAACTTCACTGACTTTAGACATAATAATGGGCTTCTTGCCTGCTTCTTTCATCCCTTATAAGATTGCCTGCCTGTATTCTGGTAGATGCTATTTGGAAATCTGAGAATTGGGGTTCCATTTTGGATCTGTTGCAGGAAAACGGGCTTTTATCCACTCTTCTCTATTTACAGTTCCCTGAGGAACTTTTCCTTCTACATTTCTAGCATGATGCAGGAAACGGCTTCTCTTAGTTGTGAAGAGGGACAGTAAAAACTGCTGACAGTCTGCATAGGTAGGCTGATGCATAGCCATAATGCTGGTTAGCAGATTTGTCATTGGGGCAGGATTATCAGAAAATGCAACAGTAGGAGTTTTCCAGTTTACTACATCACTAGATCCGGTGGTATAACCGGATGCGCAGGCTGGGCCCACCAACCTTGCCAGCCTAAGAGAAGGAAAACTCTAACATCAAACCTGGGCAGATAGAGCTCGTTAATGTAACACCTACCACCTGGAGGACTCGCTGCCGGCGTCCCGGCTTACTGGGCCATGGCAGATGACCCCCAGGTGAAAGGGTGGAGCCAGTACCACGCACACTGGGCTTCACCTAAAAAATTCCTCTGCGCAGGCCTATATGCGAAGGGCATATCCACATACACAACCCACAACGCATCAAGTCCTGCAGCGATGGGCAAGGGGTGAAACGGCAGGTGGAAGGTGCCACTGGAAGCCGCAGTCCCGATCCTGCATGTAGGCGGTTCAGGGTATTGGTCGCCTGATGCTAACCCAGAGACGAAAGCATTTTTCGGCAGCACCCTGAACGACCAAGCAGCCTTATCTAGGGACAGCACTGCTTGCTCCACACGGAGAGGGGCCCAGAAAAGGTGGCCTAAACAAAGCTCGTCTCCTCCACACCAGTTGGCTAGCCGCGGTCAACGGGCATCCTTACTTGCGGTCAAAAAATAACAACAAAGAAAAGGCATGCACCTGCCTCACAAAGTGTGCAAAGACTAAAGCTTGCGTGTTGGAACATCAGAACCATGCTTGACACAGTAGACAGTGGTCGCCATGAACGACGCCCTGCTCTAGTTGCCCACGAACTTCTCAGGTTGAATATCGACATAGCAGCTCTCAGTGAGGTCCGTTTCCCTGAGGAAGGTAGTCTTCAAGAACACGGTGCTGGCTATACCCTCTACTGGTCAGGTAAGTCAAAGGCTGAGAGCCGCCTTTCTGGCATTGGCTTCATGGTCAGGAACTCCATTGCCTCCAAACTCGAAAACCTGCCAACAGGTCACTCAGATCGCATCATGTCCATGCGCCTCCCACTTCAAAACAAGCAGCATGCAACACCCTTCAGTGTGTATGCCCCAACCCTTCAAGCAGATCCTGCAGAAAAGAACAAGTTCTATGCTAATGTACACAACCTCGTACGGAAGACCCCTACAGAGGACAAGGTGATCATCCTTGGCGACTTCAATGCCAGAGTAGGTAAAGACTCAGAAGCCTGGAAAGGAGTACTTGGCAAACACGGCATTGGCAACTGCAATGACAATGGGCGCCTCCTGCTAGAATTCTGCATGGAGCACCAACTCACCATCACCAACACTATCTTCCAGCAGAAGAACAGTCTGAAGACAACCTGGATGCACCCACGGTCCAAGCACTGGCACCTTATCGACTACATTCTGGTGCGCCAGAGAGACCTTCGAGATGTCTTACACACCTGAGTAATGCCCAGTGCAGAATGTCATATAGATCATTGTCTTGTACGCTGCAATCTCCGTCTTCACTTTAAACCCACACCCAGGAGAGGAGGTATCCCTCGGAGGAAGTTTCAGGTTGGCAGTCTCCAGTTAAAGTTAAAGCTGCCTTCCAGGCAAAACTCCAGTCAAGAATTGAGGACCCCAGTTGCCCCACAGACCCTTCTCCAGAAGCACTCTGGGAACACCTAAAAACTACCGTCCTGCAGATCTCTGAAGAAGTCCTCGGGTTCTCCACAAGGAAGAACAAGGACTGGTTTGATGAGAACAATTAAGAGATCCAAGATTTACTGGCGAAAAAGAGATCTGCCTGCCAAGCACATCTTGCTCAGCCCTCCTGTCCTGGGAAAAAAGCAACCTTTCGCGCTGCATGTAGCAACGTCCAGCGCAAGCTTCGAGACATTCAGAACAAGTGGTGGACCAAGCTTGCAGAGAGAACCCAGCTGTGTGCAGACACTGGTGATTTAAGAGGGTTCTACGAAGCCCTGAAGGCAGTATATGGTCCATCATATCAGACTCAGAGTCCCTTGCGTAGTGCAGACGGCCAAGTGCTCCTCACAGACAAGGCATCCATATTGAACCGGTGGTCGGAGTATTTTCAGGTTCTCTTCAGTGCCAACCGCGTAGTTCAAGATTCAGCAATTCACCTCACCACACTTCAACCAGTGAAAACAGAGTTGGATGAGATCCCCACTCTAGAAGAGACTGTTAAAGCCGTCAAGCAACTGAAAAGTGGCAAGGCAGCAGGAGTTGATGGAATTCCACCAGAGATCTGGAAGCATGGGGGCACAGTACTACATAGCTCACTTCACAAAGTACTTGTCACCTGCTGGGAACAAGGCAAATTACCACAGGACTTTCGCGATGCAATCATCATCACCCTATACAAGAACAAAGGGGAAAAGTCAGACTGCTCCAACTACCAGGGGATAACCCTGCTCTCCATCGCAGGCAAAATCCTTGCCAGAATACTCCTGAACAGACTGGTGCCCGCCATTGCAGAAGAACTCCTCCCAGAGAGCCAGTGCGGCTTCAGAGCTAACAGGAGCACCACCGACATGGTATTTGTTCTCAGGCAGCTCCAAGAGAAATGCAGGGAACAAAACAAGGCTCTGTATGTGACTTTTGTCGACCTTACCAAAGCTTTCGATACCGTTAGCAGGAAAGTCCTGTGGCAAATCTTGGAACGTTTAGGATGTCCCCCAAGATTCCTCAGCATGATCATCCAGCTACACGAAGACCAACGAGGCCAAGTCAGACACTGCAATGACCTCTCGGAGACCTTCCCAATAGGCACAGGTGTAAAGCAAGGCTGCATTCTCGCGCCAACTCTCTTTACGATCTTCTTTAGCATGATGCTTCAAAGAGCCGCAGTAGATCTAGATGATGACGATGGTGTCTACATCCGCTATCGCACTGATGGCAGCCTGTTCAACCTGAGGCGACTAAAGGCCCACTCCAAGACAATGGAAAAACTCATCCGAGAGCTACTGTTTGCTGATGATGCTGCACTCGTCTCCCACTCGGTATCAGCTCTGCAGCATATGACGTCCTGCTTTGCAGAGGCTGCCAAGCTATTCGGCCTAGAAGTTAGTCTGAAGAAGACAGAAGTTCTCCACCAGCCTGCACCCCAGGAAGATTATCACCCTCCCTGCATCACTGTGGGTGAATCAGTTCTGAAGACAGTCCAGCAGTTCAGCTACCTGGGGTGCATCATCTCCTCAGATGCTAAGATCGACAAGGAGATCGACAACAGGCTGGCAAAGGCAAACCGTGCCTTTGGCCGACTGCACAAGAGTGCGGAGCAACAAGCATCTGAAAAAAGGCACAAAGATCAATGTTTACAAAGCGGTTGTGATGACAACCCTCATCTACGGCTCCGAATCGTGGGTTTTATACCGTCATCACCTGCGACTCCTTGAGCGCTTTCATCAGCGCTGCCTTCGCACCATCCTCAACATCCACTGGAGTGACTTTGTGACCAACACTGAAGTTCTCAAGCGGGCGGAGGTTACCAGCATCGAGGCACTGCTGTTGAAGACGCAGCTGCGCTGGGCAGGGCATATTTCTAGGATGGAAAACCACCGCCTTCCCAAGATTGCCCTGTATGGCGAACTCTCCACCGGCCATCGAAATAGAGGGGCACCAAAGAAGAGGTACAAGGACTCCTTGAAGAAATCCCTTGGCACCTGTCGCATCAACCATCACCAGTGGTCTGACCTAGCCTCAGATCGCAAAGCATGGAGGCACACCATCCACCAGGCTGTCTCTTCTTTTGAGAACGCACGCATAGCTGGTCTTGAGGACAAAAAGAGATTGAGGAAGAATCGCACTGCTACAGCACCAACCCTAAATCAGACTTTTCCCTCCAGGCACTGTGGCCGGACCTGCCTGTCCCGCATTGGTCTTGTCAGCCACCAGCGAGCCTGCAGCAGACGTGGACTATTGCACCCTTCTTAAATCTTCGTTCGTTCGCGAAGCCAAGCCGAGAGAGAGAGAGAGACATCACTAGAAGTGAAGGGCACGTACATGTATCGGGTCTCAATGCCAGGGCCAGGCTGTTGAGGGATATGCATTTCCCAAAGGGGAGCTAGCAGTGAGATCTCTGTGCCAGATGTAAAACCTGGAAAAGTTGAGGGGAAGGCCGTGGAAGAGCTGGAAGTTTGCTCAGTACTGGATGAGAGTTCTGTATTGAGGGGAGGCTCGGGAGGCGAACTAAAACTTGCAGCCAACCTCTGACTATTAAACACAGGCGTAAAGTAACGAGGAGCTGTTGTAATAAATGGTTGCTCTTAAAACAGCTGCTGAAACGAATTTAGAGTTTGCGGGGGGGGGGGGTAGGTCTCCCTTTTCAAGCTCTAGCTCCCTCATTCATCTCTATTTTCTGGCTCTTTACATCAAAGGATTTTAGAGCGCCCTTGGCTGGCTGCGCTTGATCCTGGCCGTCAACACCTCCTCCTTCTGCTGCCCCAGGGCCTCCTTCAGCTGGCTGCATTGGGGGAGAGAGAGGGGTACATTGGAACATATGGTGGTGGACTAGCCAAGGAGTCTTTGGGATCGGCATCTAACACTGGAGGCTTTTCCTTCTTTGAAGCGATTGTTGTTTTTATTAAAACATCCCAGCGCGAAGCCATAACTTGACTTGCAGCTTTATCAGCGGCCCTCTGAGCCCATCTTTTCTTCATGCCCTGTAACTTCTGTGGCCTGTAAGACTTCTGCACCATTGCTGCTCAACTATCGATGTAGGGAAACTGACTTTCACGAGTCAGGGACTGTACCACGCTCTTTTAAACTCGGTGAACCAAGCCTTGGTCAAAGCTACCCTCATTCTACATGTAAGGCCACCCAATCTTTCTGACATAACGCTTTCAGAGTTTCAGGAGTCAGTTTGACTCCATAATCATCACAGAAATGTTCCTTAAAGTTCTTACACATGTATTCTAGCGGAGTTTTTTACTGAATTGTCTAAACGCCTGGCACCAGACGTTTAGACAAGACACTTCTAGGGAGAACAGAAAAATGGCAGCTGCCATTAAAGGGTCTGGACAGCTAGGAAGCCCTGGGGATTTTCACTTCCTCTCGTTCATGACCCAGTGAGGTCGCCCTACTGGGAAATGCACTAATAGAGGGTCCACTTTCGCTTAGAGGCTTTTGCCTCCTCTCATTCATACACACACGCACACCACAGAAATCCTCCGAGATCCTAGCCTTTGTGCTTCAGTGCCGGAGCGGAGCCTACTGAACAGGGTTTAAGGGGTGATCAGACCCTTTTTCTCTCTCAAGAAGAGGTAATCCAGATTCCCAGACAGTTCATTCTCACAATCCTGAAGATCTTCTGATTCCTTGCACACGTTGGTTTAACCAGGCGTGGGATCTTGGTTGGCAGACCGGGCACTCTCCCCCACCGGGGCGAAGAGAGTTGGACTCGATCAAAAATGTGACCGTGGTGCCTAGTCCGATCTTCCTGCCACGAGGGTGGAAGGCAGATGGTTATGCAGCCACTCCAAGTGGAAGGAAAGATCCTATCCTGTTATTTCTCAGCCAATGCACCAGGTTAATGTAGCAGAAAAATAACGGAGTCCGCACAAAATAACTGATATGAAGTGAGGTTTTTACTTAGGCGCCAAAAGCAGAGTTCAGTGAAGCATGGTAGACCCCAAATACTGAACTGAATCCTATAATACAGAGACAGTCTTAAGCGCAAAGCAAGCAGTGCAGGCGCATAAGCTTATCTGATTGCAACATCCCCCTCACTGCTCTTCTAGTAAAATTCCATGGCTAGGCCCCTCTTTTTTATCTGCTTCAGACAGATGCCTTCAATGAGGCCCCTGTCTCTTATCTAATACACAACTTGAATCCACACTCACTGGGGCTGTCTGGCCTCTAATGGACAGTTACATCAGACGCCCTGGTTTTGAAGGCAGAAGCATGCTTTCATTCATTACAGAGGTATTAATTAATTATTCAGGGGTTCCCCTTCAATGACAACATTTATTCCTGTGAGCGCCTGTGGAATCTGAGGCCTAAGATAGAGCATTGTTTTGGACAAGCCTTTGTCAGTAACGTATCCCCACTCTTTCTGCTGCTTGCAATTTTAACATTATAATAATCTCTCATATAACATTAACATTATATATATATAAAGGTAGTCCCCTGTGCAAGCAACAGTCGTTTTCGACTCTGGGGTGACGTTGCTTTTCACAATGTTTTCACGGCAGACTTTTGATGGGGTAGTTTGCCATTGCATTCCCCAGTCATCTACACTTTCCCCCCAGCAAGCTGGGGACTCATTTTACCAACCTCGGAAGGATGGAAGTCAACCTCGAGCCGGCTAACTGAAAACCCAGCTTCCGCTTATATATAAGAGCCCCATTGCGCAGAGTGGTAAAGCTGCAGATCTCTCTCTCTCTCTCTCTCTCTAGTGTGTGTGTGTGTGTGTGTGCATGCGCATGTGTGTAGATCCAGGTGGGCAGCCATACTGGCCTGAAGCGATAGGACGAAGTAGGAGACCAGGAGCACCTTTAAGATCAAGTAAGTTTTATTCAGAAAGTACGCTTTCGTATGCATGTATACTTCATCAGATACAATAGAAAGGAAACACAGTAATAAGATACATAAATTCAATTACCAAGGCCCAGCTCGTCCATTGAGCCACAGTAGGCGGCTGCCTAGAGCAGTGAGCTGGGAAGAGGGTGCCAGTTCGGGCCCTCCGACCCACGCAACAGCAAGGCTCCCGGTATCGGCAAGCGTGCTGCCACTGTCTGCCATCGCTCTACCTCCCACATCACAGATGCAAGAGGCACAGCAACAGTGGGCAGCAGCGGCACACACACTGACATCGGGAACCTCGCTGCAGCTGCGCTCGTCCTTGCTGGTGCTGGCGTTGGGGCGGCAGTGGCAACTTGCCCGGGGTGCCAGTCTAGTCTTGGGGCGGCATCCTAGCACCGCCACTGCAATTAACAAAAAAACCTGTGTTTTATAACAGCCTACATACAAAAATGTTCAAAAGAATTCATACAATATAAATGGTACATAGCACATAACAAATAACAAAAGTCCCAAAGGCTCAGCTGTATATAGGCAATGTCCTTGAAGTAATAGCAAAATGTTCTTCAAAGCCCAAAGGTTCAGCTGTGTGTGCACAATATCCCTGAAGTAATAGCAAAGTAGCCTTCCTCAAAAATATATATTAGCCGTATCTTTGTAATAAGCAGACTTCCTTGTGGATATTATACGGTTTATTAAAGCCTCCAAATATGTACACATAACACAACGCGATTTCCAGACATCCAGCATGTTTTAGGACGTAGCCCTTGGTCAGATCGTCTTGTTCCGCTCAAGGGCAATTCTCTTAATCTAAATTTCACATGCAATAAATTTCCTTCTGGGGATCCCAATTAATGATGTCACTCAGCCATGCAGCTTCACAGAATTCAAAGGGACCATTACTGAAGCCTTTGAACTATGGGAAGATGCAGGGCCAAGAGACGTCAATTGGGATTTGTACCCTGCCCTCTCTGAATCAGAGACTCAGAGTGGCTCACAATCTCCTATATCTTCTCTCCCACACAACAAACACCCTGTGAGGTGGGTGGGGCTTAGAGAGCTCTCAAAGCAGCTGCCCTTTCGAGGACAACTCCTGAGATAACTGGCTAATCCAAGGCCATTCCAGCAGCTGAAAGTGGAGGAGTAGGGAATCAAACCCGGTTCTCCCAGATAAGAGAGCTATGGCTGACCCAAGGCCATTCCAGCAGCTGCAAGTGGAGGAGTGGGGAATCAAACCCGGTGCTCCCAGATAAGAGAGCTCTGGCTGACCCAGGGCCATTCCAGCAGCTGCAAGTGGAGGAGTGGGGGAATCAAACCGGTTCTCCCAGATAAGAGTCTACAAACTTAACCACTACATCAAACTGGCTCTCCATGTACCTGTCCACATAACAAAAACTGCCCTATAAGCAGGTCTATGTCTGACTCTTGGGAATAAGGATAGTATGTCTTTCTGCATTTCCAATACCTGTGTTTTAAACTCCAACACTTCCCTTCTTGGTCTCATGTTTCAGCCAAGAAAAGAATAACAGTTTGCTGCTAGCAATATTTTGGAAAGCTCAATTGAAAGTCTAGCTGTCAGTTCTTGTGAGAGAGGTCCCATCTATTGATAAACGAATTCTGGGCTAAATACTTTTGCAAGCTGTCGAGATGGGTCCCATTTCAGGATGAAAACAACTCATCTCCTGTTAAACCATCGTGCATACAAAAGTTGGTGAGATTCAGACTCTTTGCTAGTCCCACCCACGTTTTTTCTCATACCCCCATTCTGGTTTCTCAAGTGCAAATTCCCCAAGTGCAAATGTAAATTTGCTAAAAATCACAAGGCAAACTACAGTTGCTGTAAAACTTGAATCTCTGAAGGAGTGCCTCGTTTTTCTCCTTCTCTTAGTTCTTATAGTTCTCAGTTTTGTTTAACCCAGGTAGACCATGCTGGTCTGCTTCTATAGTTACTAGGGAAACAGGCTCTTCTAGCAGCTCCCAGGGCCGGCTCACCCACTAGGCAAACTAGGTGGTTGCCTGGGGCACCAGGAGGCTGGGGGTGACAAATTGGGCTCCCCACCCCCTCCTGGTGCCCCTGGCAAGCAGCTAGTTTGCCTGCCTCGTCTCCCGCCGGGTGCTACCACAGTCCGCCACCCATGCCTCCATTTCTCTCTCCCCCGCAGCTCCGCACTCCAGTACTCAAGCCCTCTTTCTCCCCCCAGTCTCTCCCTTGTTCAAATGACAGAATCCAATCCCAATGAGAAAGGATGCCCCCTGACTTTTTAAAAAGCCCCCCCCCCTTTAAAATCCTGGCTACGGCCCTGCTCTTCAAGAGGGGAGGGAGTTGAAAAAGCTATGGCTCCGCTCATGCTTTCTATAGGGGCAAAATTTTCTCCAATGCCTCTCCCTTCACAAGTCAGGTCCTGGTTTTGGTGTCTAGGGTCTCACTACTGATTGCTTTCAAGTCTGCTTGAGGTATCCTTGAGGTTACAACCTCTCTGAGTTGCTAGCGCTTTGGCTGTTGGCCAGGCCTGTAACCCCCCTTGGACTATTATGGTCCCTCCTTTCCCCGACCCCCACTCTTTTCGCTGTCACTTTTCTAGCGGCCCCAAGCTCCACACCGCTCTGGTGCACTCAGCAATTTCAGTGCTGGCCACCTCCCCCCCGCCAGCTCTTGTCAATTTCACAAGTGCATGCCACAATGATGTCACAAAGTGACATCATCATGCAGGGCCACCTGGCTCTTCAGAGGCTTCCTTGGAAGCCTCCAAAGAGCGCAGCGTTTTAGCGGTACACCACGACTTTTGGGTTGAAAGCGGCCGAGCGGCGCCTTTGCATGAAGGTGCCGCTTGGTCACTTTCAATGCATAAGCGGCCAGGTGCTGTTAAAACCCTGAGCTCTTTGGAGTCTTCCAATGAAGCCTCTGAAGAGCCAGGTGGCCCTACCACTTTGTGACGCCATCGTGCCGCACATGCAATTGACAAGAGCTGGGGGGGGGAGGCGCGACACAGGAGGTGGCACAACCCCACGTACCAGGGCTGTGAGCAGTGGACTCTAATCTTGAAAGCTGGGTTTGATTCCCCACTCCTCCTCCTTATGAAGCCAGCTGGGTGGTTTTGGATCAGTCACAGTTGTCTCAGAGCTCTCTCAGTCCCACCCGCCTCACAAGGTGCCTTTTGTAGGGAGAGGAAGGGAAGGAGATTGTAAGTTGCTTTGAGGAACGCAGGGTATAAAAACCAAATGTTGTTCTTAATTTCTAGTGGTAAATCCGGGTCCTTTATCAACCTACTTAACCAAAATGAAAACACTGGGTCAGTAGCAGAACAGAGAAAAAGAAGGAGCTTTATTAAGGCAGAACATTCCAGATCCCAAAGGCAGGAAAAAGAAATGATTAATAGTGACTTCAAACAAATCACAGAGATGTGAAAAGATTTTTGAAGAACAGCAATTCCAAGCATGCGTAAGAAGGAGAAAATATCCCAGGGAAGACCGTCTTAAAAGTTCCCATTCTCCATCTATACAGCAGAGTCCCCTTCATACAAACACAAGTTCTTCATAGCCCTCTGCTAACACTTTGACACCGTGGCACAGAGTTGTAAACCTGCAATATTGCAGTCGCAGCACTCTGTTCACGACCTGAGTTTGATCCCAGAGGAAGCTGGTTCAGGTAGCCAGCTCGAGGTTGACTCAGCCTTTCATCCTTCCAAGGTCGGTCAAATGAGTACCCAGCTTGCTGGGGGGGGGGGGGAGTGTACAAGACTGGGGAAGGTAATGGCAAACCACCCCGTAAAAACAGCCACAAGGTGGCACTCTCGTTCCAGGCCTTTCCCTCTTTTTTTTTTTAAGTTTAAAACAGTTTATTGGTATCAAAAAGTAAGTACAGTATAATCTTTAGTCACATCTTCAGCATCCCTACTTAAACACTTAAGTAGGACATTCAAACAATACACAATTACAAAACATAACCAAACTATACAACTTCACAACTGGCAGTATGGGTAAGAAAATAATACACTAATCACAATTCAATTGCATTCATTACATTAGATTAATAATATCAAAATATCTGCTGGGGATGTACGACCTTGCAAGGTCCGAATCAGCAAAAGAAAATTCAAGAAAAGGCAACCACTGGAGACATATCACCATTGGAGACATTGTAGACATATCACCATCTGATTGAGAAGGGTATTTTAGGCTATCTGCAATTTTATCCATTGCATATACCTCCCATATTTTTGCATACCAAACTTTTAAGGGTGTGGAATTAGGAGATCTCCAGAACTGAGCTAGGACCATCTTGACTGCAGCAAGTAGAAATGATATTAGTAATTTACTAGATGTTGGAATGCAAATACCAACCCAACAATCTAAAAGTATAAGTTCCATTTTAACAGGGAGAGTGTAACCTGTGATATCCTTAATCTTTTCCAAGATCCGAGACCAAAATGAGTTTACCGCTGGTCAGGACCACCAGCAGTAGACAAACGAGCCCTCTCCACCACAATTCTTCCAGCATAGGGAAGAGTTATGTGGCAAAATATGATGCAACATTTTGGGTGTCAAATACCACTGAACAAAATTTTTTGAGTTTGTAGATCAATATTTAATACAGCCGATGAATATGAAGGTGAGGTCCAGATCTGTTGCCAGTCAGTCTCATTTAAATTAATAAAACAATTTCTCTGCCAAGCTTTTTGATAGGAAAGGAGTTACTCACTGTCCTTCTCCAACAATCCTTTATATATATAAGAAATCAGTCCTTGGGGTTTAGAAGAGGGAAAAGACAATAGATTTTCAGAAAATGTGAGAGCACGTCCAAAATCTTGATTTTTATAAAAAGATGTTACCGCGTGTTTCACCTGCAAAAACTCAAACCAAGATAGTGTTTTCCCAGCCTTTTTATCCAAGGCCTGTTTATCAATCAAAGCACCCTTTAACATTATGTCTTTAAAGCTGCACAAATCAGCATGCCTCCAAGCACAATAAGAATTATGCAGATGCCCCAGTAAAAACCAAGAAACTAGAGAGATTGAAGGAGCTAAATGACTACAAAGTTTGTCCCAAGTCTGAAAGACAGCTTTAAGGAAACAATCTGCTGGTATAGCAGATGGCCTGCATCTTGGGATTTCCCAGAGTAGAATATTAAATTAATTATGGCTAAGATAAGAGCTTTCTATGATTTTCCAATCCATTTGCTGCAATGAGTCATAAAATTTAATGTCCACCTAAGATATTATTAAGCTGCGTCTTGCCAGAGGCTGAGCACATTTCAGAGAAGAAGTGCTACAAGGGTGAAGTTTGGCTTTCTAAGCACGGGCGAGGCAGTTGGCCCCCTTCCTTGAGCACCGGGACCTAGCAACAGTGATCCATGCAACGGTCACCTCAAGACTGGATTACTGTAATGCCCTCTACATGGGGCCGCCTTTGTGCCGAACCCGGAAGCTGCAGCTGGTGCAGAACGCAGCAGCTAGGCTATTGTTAGGGCTCCCAAAGTGGGAGCACATACGGCCGGGGCTGCGTGGGCTGCACTGGCTGCCAGTTGCATACCGGGTTCGGTACAAAGTGCTGGTTATTACCTTTAAAGTCCTATATGGTCGAGGGCCTGCCTAACTGAGGGACCGTCTCTCCCCATACAAACCCCAGAGAGCACTGAGGTCAGCGGGAAAGAACCAGCTGAATATCCGTGGGCTGAGGGAGGCCAAATTGAAGAACACAAGGGAATGGGCCTTCTCTATCGCAGCTCCACACCTGTGGAATCAACTTCCGGATGAAGTGCGGGCCCTGTGGAGTCTTGACCAATTCCGCAAGGCCTGCAAGACTACTGGTTTTAAGATGGCCTTCGCTGAATGCTGAGCAAATGATAGATTCGCTGCTGTTCTACTCCACCATCAGTTTATTAAAAACCTGTAATTTAGCACCATAACTGTTAATTTTAATTGGAATGTCGATTTAAATGATAGTTTTATAATGTAGTATTTATTGAATTATATGATTGTATTGTATTGAAGTAATATGTTGTGAGCCGCCCAGAGCCTGCTTCGGCGGGGAGGGCGGGATATAAATAAAAAGTATCATTATTATTATTAAGCAGCTGGAGAAGTTGCTGAGAATTGCTGAGTTTGTGTGACTGTGTGATTGCTGAAAATTCTGAGTTTGTGGTTGCTGGGGAACTGCTGTTTGTTTGGTTTGAGTGGGCTGAAGGTGATTGTTGCTGATTGATTAGGAGTGGCTGTGTTCCCCACCCTCTTTGCATTATTAAGCTGCGCCTTGCCAGGGCGAGAGCTAAAGGGCTCTTGGCCTGTGGCTCTTAGCCTGGGGGCTCTGTAAGGACCAGGAACCCAGATCCCGATTTTTCTTGTGTTCCCAATAACATCTACCACCTGGAGGACTCGCTGCCGGCATCCCGGCTTACTGAGCCATGGCAGATGACCCCATGGTGAAAGGGTGGAGCCAGTACTGCGCACACTGTGCTTCACCTAAAAATTCCTCTGCGCAGGCCTGAAGGGTATCCACATGCACAACCCACAACATACCAAGTCCTGCAGCGATGGGCAAGAGGCGAAACGGCAGGTGGAAGATGCCACTGGAAGCCACAGTCCCGATCCTGCATGTAGGCGGTTCAGGGTATTGGTCGCCTGATGCTGACCTGGAGATGAAAGCATTTTTCGGCAGCACCCTGAACGACCAAGCAGCCTTATTTAGGGACAGCACTACTTGCTCCGTATGGAGAGGGGCCTAGAAAAGGTGGCCTAAACAAAGCTTGTCTGCCACCCCCCAGTTGGCTAGCCACGGTCAACGGGCATCCTTACTTGCGGTCGAAAAATAACAACAAAGAAAAGGCATGCACCTGCCTCACAAAGTGTGCAAAGACTAAAGCTTGCATGTTGGAACATCAGAACCATGCTTGACACAGTAGGCAGTGGTCGCCCTGAACGACGCTCTGCTCTAGTTGCCCACGAACTTCTCAGGTTGAATATCGACATAGCAGCTCTCAGTGAGGTCCGTTTTCCTGAGCAAGGTAGTCTTCAAGAACACGGTGCTGGCTATACCCTCTACTGGTCGGGTAAGCCAAAGGCTGACAGCCGCCTTTCTGGTGTTGGCTTCATGGTCAGGAACTCCATTGCCTCTAAACTCGAAAACCTGCCAACAGGTCACTCAGATCGCATCATGTCCATGCACCTCCCACTTCAAAACAAGTAGCATGCAACACTCTTCAGTGTGTATGCCCCAACCCTTCAAGCAGATCCTGCAGAAAAGAACAAGTTCTATGCTGATCTACGCAACCTCGTACAGAAGACCCCTACAGAGGACAAGGTGATCAACCTTGGTGACTTCAATGCCAGAGTAGGTAAAGACTCGGAAGCCTGGAAAGGAGTACTTGGCAAACACGGCATTGGCAACTGCAATGATAACGGGCGCCTCCTGCTAGAATTCTGCACGGAGCACCAGCTCACCATCACCAACACTATCTTTCAGCAGAAGAACAGCCTGAAGACAACCTGGATGCACCCACGGTCCAAGCACTGGCACCTTATCGACTACATTCTGGTGCGCCAGAGAGACCATCGAGACGTCTTACACACCCGAGTAATGCCCAGTGCGGAATGTCATACGGATCATCGTCTTGTACAATGCAATCTCCGTCTTCACTTTAAACCCACACCCAGGAGAGGAGGTATCCCTCGGAGGAAGCTTCAGGTTGGCAGCCTTCAGTCAGCCGAAGTTAAAGCTGCCTTCCAGGCAAAACTCCAGTCAAGAATTGAGGACCCCAGTTGCCCCACAGACCCTTCTCCAGAAGCACTCTGGGAACACCTAAAAACTACCATCATGTTGATCTCTGAAGAAGTCCTCGGGTTCTCCACAAGGAAGAACAAGGATTCGTTTGACGAGAACAATCAAGAGATCCAAGAATTACTAGCGAAAAAGAGATCTGCCTACCAAGCACATCTTGCTCAGCCCTCCTGTCCCGGGAAAAAAGCAATCTTTCGCGCTGCATGTAGCAACCTCCAGCGCAAGCTTCGAGACATTCAGAACAAGTGGTGGACCAAGCTTGCAGAGAGAACCCAGCTGTGTGCAGACACTGGTGATTTAAGAGGGTTCTACGAAGCCCTGAAGGCAGTATATGGCCCATCATATCAGGCTCAGAGTCCCTTGCGTAGTGCAGACGGCCAAGTGCTCCTCACAGACAAGGCATCCATACTGAACCGGTGGTCGGAGTATTTTCAGGCTCTCTTCAGTGCCAACCGCATAGTTCAAGATTCAGCAATCCACCTCACCCCACTTCAACCAGTGAAAACAGAGTTGGATGAGATCCCCACCCTAGAAGAGACTGTTAAAGCCATCAAGCAACTGAAAAGTGGCAAGGCAGCAGGAGTTGATGGAATTCCACCAGAGATCTGGAAGCATGGGGGCACAGTACTACATAGCACACTTCACAAAGTATTTGTCACCTGCTGGGAACAAGGCAAACTACCACAGGACTTTCGCGATGCAATCATCATCACTCTACACAAGAACAAAGGAGAAAAGTCAGACTGCTCCAACTACCGGGGGATAACCCTGCTCTCCACCGCAGGCAAAATCCTTGCTAGAATAATCCTGAACAGACTGGTGCCCACCATTGCAGAAGAACTCCTCCCAGAGAGCCAGTGCGGCTTCAGAGCTAACAGGAGCACCACCAACATGGTATTTGTTCTCAGGCAGCTCCAAGAGAAATGCAGGGAACAGAACAAGGGTCTATATGTGACTTTTGTCGACCTTACCAAAGCTTTCGATACCGTTAGCAGGAAAGGCCTGTGGCAAATCTTGGAACGTTTAGGATGTCCCCCAAGGTTCCTCAGCATGATCATCCAGCTACATGAAGACCAGCGAGGCCAAGTCAGACACTGCAACGACCTCTCGGAGCCCTTCCCAATAGGCACAGGTGTAAAGCAATGCTGCATTCTCGCGCCAACTCTCTTTACGATCTTCTTTAGCATGATGCTTCAAAGAGCTGCAGTAGATCTAGATGATGACGATGGTGTCTACATCCGCTATCGCACCGTTGGCAGCCTGTTCAACCTGAGGCGACTAAAGGCTCATTCCAAGACAATGGAAAAACTCATCCGAGAGCTACTATTTGCTGATGATGCTGCACTCGTCTCCCACTCGGTATCAGCTCTGCAGCATATGACGTCCTGCTTTGCAGAGGCTGCCAAGCTATTCGGCCTAGAAGTTAGTCTGAAGAAGACAGAAGTTCTCCACCAGCCTGTACCCCAGGAAGATTATCACCCTCCCTGCATCACTGTGGGTGAATCAGTTCTGAAGACAGCCCAGCAGTTCAGCTACCTGGGGTGCATCATCTCCTCAGATGCCAAGATCGACAAGGAGATTGACAACAGGCTGGCAAAGGCAAATCGTGCATTTGGCCAACTGCACAAACGAGTGTGGAGCAACAAGCATCTGAAAAAAGGCACAAAGATCAATGTTTACAAAGCGGTTGTGATGACAACGCTCATCTACAGCTCCGAATCGTGGGTTTTATACCGTCATCACCTGCGACTCCTTGAGTGCTTTCATCAGTGCTGCCTTCGCACCATCCTCAACATCCACTGGAGTGACTTTGTGACCAACACTGATGTCCTCAAGTGGGCGGAGGTTACAAGCATCGAAGCACTGCTGTTGAAGACGCAGCTGCGCTGCGCAGGGCATATTTCTAGGATGGAAAACCACCGCCTTCCCAAGATTGCTCTGTATGGCGAACTTTCCACCGGCCATCGAAATAGAGGGGCACCAAAGAAGAGGTACAAGGACTCCTTGAAGAAATCCCTTGGCACCTGTCGCATCAACCATCACCAGTGGTCTGACCTAGCCTCAGATCGCAAAGCATGGAGGCACACCATCCACCAGGCTGTCTCTTCCTTTGAGAACGCACGCATAGCTGGTCTTGAGGAGAAAAGGAGATTGAGGAAGAATCGCACTGCTACAGCACCAACCCCAAATCAGACTTTTCCCTGCAGCCACTGTTGCCGGATCTGCCTGTCCCGCATTGGTCTTGTCAGCCACCAGCGAGCCTGCAGCAGACGTGGACTACTGCACCCTTCTTAAATCTTCTTAAAGCCGAGAGATAAATAGGGAGTTGTCCAAAAAGACCGCCACAACCACGTTTAACTTTAAAAGGGGTAAATACACTGAGATGAGGAGGCATGTGAGGAGGAAACTGAAAGGAAAGGTACATACGGTCAAAACCCTTGGGGAAGCTTGGATGCTATTTAAAACTATAATCCTAGAAGCTCAGATAAAATATATACCACAAGTTAGGAAAGGCACAAACAGGCATAAGAAAATGCCTGCGTGGTTAACAAACAAAGTAATGGAAGCTGTAAAAGGTAAGAAGGACTCCTTTAAGCGGTGGAAAACCAGTCCAAGTGAGATTAGTAAAAGGGAACACAGGCTGTGGCAAATCAAATGCAAGACTGTGATCAGGCAGGCAAAAAGGGACTATGAGGAGCATATTGCAAAAAACATAAAGTCCAACAATAAAACTTTCTTCAAATATATTAGAAGTAGGAAACCAGCCAGGAAGGCAGTGGGGCCCTTGGATGACCATGGGGTAAAAGCATTACTGAAGGAGGATAGGGAAATGGCTGAGAAGCTGAATGCATTTTTTGCCTCCGTCTTCACCGTGGAAGATGAGAAGTGTTTGCCCGCCCCAGAACCACTAATATTGGAAGGGGTGTTGAAAGACCTGAGTCAGATTGAGGTGACAAAAGAGGAGGTCCTACAACTAATAGACAAATTAAAAACTAATAAGTCACCGGGTCCGGATGGCATACATCCGAGAGTTCTGAAAGAACTCAAAGTTGAACTTGTGGATCTTCTAACAAAAATCTGTAATCTTTCATTGAAATCTGCCTCCGTTCCTGAGGACTGGAAGGTAGCAAATGTCACCCCCATCTTTAAAAAGGGTTCCAGAGGAGATCCGGAAAATTACAGGCCAGTCAGTCTGACTTCAATACCG
The DNA here is from genome assembly GCF_032191835.1 of Heteronotia binoei. Taxonomy (NCBI): domain Eukaryota; kingdom Metazoa; phylum Chordata; class Lepidosauria; order Squamata; family Gekkonidae; genus Heteronotia; species Heteronotia binoei. Next base: position 8,137,388 of record NC_083243.1, on the reverse strand, counting down.
GGAAAGTTGGTAGAAACCATTACCAAGGACAGAATGAGTAGGCACATTGATGAACACGGGTTATTGAGGAAGACTCAGCATGGGTTCTGCAAGGGAAGATCTTGCCTCACTAACCTGTTACATTTCTTTGAGGGGGTGAACAAACATGTGGACAAAGGAGACCCGATAGATGTTGTTTACCTTGACTTCCAGAAAGCTTTTGATAAAGTTCCTCATCAAAGGCTCCTTAGAAAGCTTGAGAGTCATGGAGTAAAAGGACAGGTCCTCTTGTGGATCAAAAACTGGCTGAGTAATAGGAAGCAGAGAGTGAGTATAAATGGGCAGTCTTCGCAGTGGAGGACGGTAAGCAGTGGGGTGCCGCAGGGCTCGGTACTGGGTCCCACCCTCTTTAACTTGTTCATAAATGATTTAGAGTTGGGAGTGAGCAGTGAAGTGGCCAAATTTGCGGATGACACTAAATTGTTCAGGGTGGTGAGAACCAGAGAGGATTGTGAGGAACTCCAAAGGGATCTGTTGAGGCTGGGTGAGTGGGCATCAACGTGGCAGATGCGGTTCAATGTGGCCAAGTGCAAAGTAATGCACATTGGGGCCAAGAATCCCAGCTACAAATACAAGTTGATGGGGTGTGAACTGGCAGAGACAGACCAAGAGAGAGATCTTGGGGTCATGGTAGATAATTCACTGAAAATGTCAAGACAGTGTGCGTTTGCAATAAAAAAGGCCAACGCCATGCTGGGAATTATTAGGAAGGGAATTGAAAACAAATCAGCCAGTATCATAATGCCTCTGTATAAATCGATGGTGCGGTCTCATTTGGAGTACTGTGTGCAGTTCTGGTCGCCGCACCTCAAAAAGGATATTATAGCATTGGAGAAAGTTCAGAAAAGGGCAACTAAAATGATTAAAGGGCTGGAACACCTTCCCTATGAAGAAAGGTTGAAACGCTTAGGGCTCTTTAGCTTGGAGAAACGTCGACTGAGGGGTGACATGATAGAGGTTTACAAGATGATGCATGGGATGGAGAAAGTAGAGAAAGAAGTACTTTTCTCCCTTTCTCACAATACAAGAACTCGTGGGCATTCGATGAAATTGCTGAGCAGACAGGTTAAACGGATAAAAGGAAGTACTTCTTCACCCAAAGGGTGATTAACATGTGGAATTCGCTGCCACAGGAGGTGGTGGCGTCCACAAGCATAGCCACCTTCAAGAAGGGGTTAGATAAAAATATGGAGCAGAGGTCCATCAGTGGCTATTAGCCACAGTGTGTGTGTGTGTGTGTGTGTGTGTGTGTGTATATATATATATTTGGCCGCTGTGTGACACAGAATGTTGGACTGGATGGGCCATTGGCCTGATCTAACATGGCTTCTCTTATGTTCTTATGTTTGGCTGAAAACTGGAAGTGACATCATCAACACTCTAGCATTTTGCCCAGTCTCAATGGTAAAATCCATAGAGATTGGGAACATTCCCAAATCATTGCCCGTGTCACTTCCATGTTCCAGAGAGAACAGTATTTATGTCCAGGGGCACCTATGAGACTAACCAGGTCTTTATTTGTAGAAGCCCAGAAGGAACTTACCTGCATATTAGGCCACACCCCCTGGCATCACCATTGTTTCACAAAGGGATTTTTTGAAAAACCCAAGCAGGAACTCATTTGCATATCAGACCACACACCTTGCCCCCAAGCCAACTGGAACTGTGTTCCTGTGCGTTCCTGCACAAAAAAGAAGAATTGCAGATTTATACCCCGCCCTTCTCTCTGAATCAGAGACTCAGGGTGGCTTACAATCTCCTATATCTTCTCCCCACATAACAGACACCCTGTGAGGTGGGTGAGGGCTGAGAGGGCTCTCCCAGCAGCTGCCCTTTCAAGGACAACTCCTACAAGAGCTATGGCTGACCTAAGGACATTCCAGCAGATGCAAGTGAAGGAGTGGGAAATCAAACCTGGTTCTCCCAGATAAGAGTCCATGCACTTCACCACTACACCAAACTGGCCCTGAGCCTAACAAAGTTTTATTCAAGGTATAATCTTCCCTGTGCAAGCACACTTCCTCACTGAATGTGAAGTGTGATTCCACAAAGAAGCTCATACTTTGAATAAAACTTTGCTGGTTTTAAAGGTGCCACTGGACTCAAACCTTGTCCTTCAGACCAACACAGCTGCCCACCTGGATCTATGCTCTAGAGAGATGCGACATCAATGCATCGGAGACATCCTTTCTCCAGCCATTTTGCTCCACGTGAGGACTAGTGGGGATTGGAGTTCCGGGTTTTGGAGCCTCGCTGACAGGGCCGATTGCAGAGCGCTGCTCTGTCGACCCCCTATATCGAGCACTTGGAGGGGTTCCCCAGAAGGAGAACTCAAACAGAGACTCAGGGGAGGGTCTCCTGAAGCAGGGAGCTTGGCGAGAGCCGAGGATCTCAACGGCGGTCAGGTCCTCGAACTCTCAGTCGTCCCTACGCTCCACTGATGCAATCGCCATTTTAAATGGCATTAGAAGCGAACACCCACACAGCTTAAATTGATTCAAGCGCTTCTGCTGATTCCTGCTGGATTGTGACAGTTTTAACAGAAATAGGTTTTTAGCGGTTTCTCTTTGCCGTGCAAAAACGGCGATAAATGCTGAAGACCTGGGGAGATAGCGGGAAATCAGAAGGACACCGCGCTGAAAAAGAGGAACGTCAGAGCGGTGTAGGGTGAGTGCAAAATTGGTCTGCATATATATGAACATATGAAGCTGCCTTCTACTGAATCAGACTGCCAGTCCATCAAAGTCAGTATTGTCTACTCAGACTGGCAGCAGCTCTCCAGGGTCTCAAGCTGAGGTCTTTCACGCCTACTTGCCTGGACCCTTTTTAGTTGGAGATGCCGGAGATTGAACCTGGGACCTTCTGCCTACCAAGCAGATGCTCTACCACTGAGCCACCGTCCCTCCCCTAGGTCTGACTGTAAGTTATTTTACTTTACTTGGACCGGAATAGTGTTGGGATTTATTACCATGGAACAAAGATAGACTGATATTGAAAAGGGGAGGGTGGGTTGGCAGAAGTTTGGCAGGCCACCCTTCCCTGAAGATCTGGGTTTCAACCGACTTTTCTTTACTGGAGATTTTAACTTTGATTCTGTTCCAATGAAGTTTTACTTTGACTACTACTCTCTGTTTGGATGTTACCTAGTTATGGATGTCTACTTTTACTTAAAGTTTCCTGGCTGATCTGAAGATAAGTGGAATATCTGGAATATCCTTTGCATTTGTCTTTCTAGATCTATAACTTACTTTGGCTCTTATAAGGGTTTGGCCAGTTTTGGCTTTGATTTTGAAGTTTTGCAAACTTCTGGGGCCTATTTGGTGAGCCAGTTTGGTGTAGTGGTGAAGTGTGCGGACTCTTATCTGGGACAACCGGGTTTGATTCCCCACTCCTCCACTTGCACCTGCTAGCATGGCCTTGGGTCAGCCATAGCTCTGGCAGAGGTCGTCCTTGAAAGGGCAGCTGCTGGGAGAGCCCTCTCAGCCCCACCCACCTCACAGGGGGGTCTGTTGTGGGATAGGAAGATAAAAGAGATTGTGAACCGCTCTAAGACTCGGAGTGGAGGGCGGGATATAAATCCAATATTTTCTTCTTCTATTGGATTACAATACCTAACTGCAGTGACTATTTCTTTCATGGAAGGATTATAAAAATTTGGATTGTACTTTCATTTGCATCTATGACTGAAAGCAGCCTAAGGCATTGAATAAGTCTGCTTCGCATTGACTTTTCGAATTCCAGCAATCCAGAAGAACCATATTAGAGAGCTATGAGGCTACAGTGTATCCTGGACTTTCAGGCCGGAAGAAGGGGGGATGAGATTCATTTCCTGTTGTTGGCATAACACTGCGTATTGTTTGGGTTAAGAGTGGGGTGGGTGGGTTTGGTAAATATAAAATGCTTATGGCTTGGCGACTGTGTTTATCTTACATGTGGGGCAATTGTTGTCATTAACTAGAACATACTATTTTAAAATAATTTGGTGATTGTGTTTACATCTGGGGAAATTATTGTCATTAACTAGAACACACTGTCCCTAGACAATTTAGAAAATAACTGAGGTATGTTAGCCAATTAAGTTAGACTAAATTTGCAATAGTGGTTCTGAAAAATGACAATCTGCAGTATTAGAATAATTAGAATTCTGCAGAGTCTTCTGAAAGTAACAAACTCTTGAACAACTATTAACTGCAAAAATTTTTGCAGCTGCTTATAGGTCAGAGATCCACAGCAACAAGTTGATTTGTTTTATTTCAGAGCAAGATAAGACTTCTTTCTAGTTTTATATTATTTCCCTCGATTGATACCTTTTTGCTTTATTCTGATCTGTGATCATAATAAATATTTTGATTGACTGAATCATAGAACCATAGAGATGGAAGGGACCTCCAGGGTCATCTAGTCCAACCCCCCCCCCCCCGCACAATGCAGGAAATTCACAAATACCTTCCCCTAATTCACAGGATCCTCATTACTGTCAAATGGCCATCTAGCCTCTGTTTAAAAACCTCCAAGGAAGGAGAGCCCACCACCTCCTGAGGAAGACTGTTCCACTGAGGAATCGTTCTAACGGTCAGGAAGTTCTTCCTAATGTTGAGCCAGAAACTCTTTTAATTTCAACCCATTGGTTCTGGTCCTACCTTCCGGGGACACAGAAAAGAATTCCACACCATCCTCTATATGACAGCCCTTCAAGTACTTGAAGATGGTGATTATATCACCTCTCAGCAGCCTCTTGCTATTAGAAGGCCATGATCTCACTATGGGGTGCCATGCTTATTTGTGGTATCAAAAAACAGAGGGTCATAACTATTTTAAAAATCATTTGTTCAGAAAATCCCTCTACACAACATGGGCATGGCTGAAACTGCAAATATATCAAAATGGGTCTCACCAGTGGAAGCTTTTGTTCAATCTGCCTTATTATCTCAAGATATGATATTAAGATATGAACAACTTCTGAAAGATACTGACAACTAAAATCTAACGAGGAGCTCAAATCACAAAATGTGATTTTAGACTGGTGGCTGAGATTACAAATTGATTCTAGAGATGCTAAAGACAAGTCTGTGGGTTTTTCCAAGGAACAAAATGGGTTTGACAGAATAACATGATTAAGAAAATATACTCCTTGTTGTTGCAAATGAAGATGCAAGATGAGATTGTTAAAGATTAACTAAATGGGCTCAGAACATGGGCCATGATGTTGATATGGACACTTGGGGAGCTTTTTGGAAATTTAATATAAACATGACTAGATCTGTTACTTTTAAAGAAAATTTGTGTAAAATGTTTTATAAACAGTACACGACTCCTAAAAAATTGTCTAAGATGTATGCTAATGTATCCAATAAGTATTGGAAATGGGAACATTTTATGGGTTGTTGTGGTCTTGTGATACGGTGAAAAAATATTGGGAAATGGTTCAGGAATTACTGCAAAATGTATTGAGAAATTCAATTAAATTCAATACAAATTCAATTTAAGACGGAATTGTTTTTACTGAACATTTTCCCCAAGGAATACTCAAGGGAAATATGACATTTGATGGCACACATTATCACTGCAGCAAGGATTTTAATTGCAAAAAACTGAAAACACCCAGAAATGCCAAAAAAGCAAGAACTGATTGAAAAAAATACTAGGGACAGCAGAACTGAACTCACTTTCATCTTTATGAAAGATAGTACAAGATAGAAAAAAAAACCCTTGGAATCCTTTTTACCATGGTTTCATGTACAGACATAACCCTGTTCGCTACATGGAATAGTAGTAGAAAGAAGTTACGTACTCTGACTGACCCATACTTACTTTAAGATGCTGATTATAGATCATAAGTTTGTCTGTTTTATGACTTACAATTACTATTTCTATTTGTACATGGCTGATTGACACCTGTATTCACGAGTTGCTGAACTTCCAAGTTTTTCACAGTAACACAGGGCAAGCAAAGGTTCAAAGCTCTGCAAGGATTGTGCAACAAACGGAGGGTCTGGGCTCCTTTCACAGCCATGTTGTTCTGCCTCCCCGCCCCGCTCCCCGCTCCCCTTCAGCCTTAAAGACGCAGACACACCATCCCAAGAGGAAGGCTTTCCAGGTAGAGACTGAAGCCTCTGGAAGTGGAAAGTCACATGATGGTTGTGTATAAAATGTTTATAATGTTTAAATGTAATTTTATTCATTTCTGTATAACTAAGACTTGAATTATGCTGTTAGCCGCCCTGAGCCTGCTCCGGCGGGGAGGGCGGGATACAAATAAAATTTTGTTGTTGTTGTTGTTGATGGTTGTGGGGCAGGGCTTCCCCCTGCTGGCCAGTTGACTGGGGGGGGAGGAGCCTGGGAAAGCAGGAGAACCCCCGCTGGGACCTGGGGACTGGCCAGCCTAGGTGCAAAACAGCATTCACAGAGCCTCGTTTTGTTCCGAGGTGAAACGCGTTCCCTTAACCCCACAAGGGACCTTTCATATGTTTATTTTTTGCTTGCATGCCTCGTTCTGGGTTGTTGTGGGGAAATGGAACAGGGGGAGAACAAGGTTCCAAATTGCTTTGAGTCCCAACTGAGGAGCAAAGTGGGGGATAAAGAATATCTGCTCTGAGCTTCTAAGGGGCAAATAGCCAGGCAGGCACCCAGGGCCATGATTTGCTCATCTTAAAACACCATCTCTTGGTACAGAGCACAAGGGATGCTAGCTCGGGGGTGTCAAACATGCAATTCGGGGGCCGAATCAGGCCTCCAAAGGGCTCCTATCAGGCTCCCGAGCAACTGGATGTCATCTGCTTCCTTCTCCCTATATCTTGCTTCCTTCTACATAACAGCAAGCTTTGCAAGGCTTGCAGGAGCTACAAAGCAAAACCTCTATTTTCCCCATTGGCTGAGGCTCCTCTCTTGGGGAGAAAGGGGAGAGGAATAGCTTGCTTTGCCAGGCTCTCTCAATTGCACAGCAGAGCTACTGAGCCAAGCCTCTCTTCCTTCTATTGGCTGAGGCTCCTCCCCTCTCCAGTCCCTTGGAGAAGGAAGGAAAGAGCCAGGGCTTCCTTTGCCCAGTTCCCTGGATCCCATGGGAGAAATACAAAGAAAGCATCTTTAAGACCAATGAGTGCTAACGTTTTAAGCGTGCTTTAAGTTTTTTTTTTAAAAGATATTTGTGTTTGTCTATGTTCTTTATAAAATATATATCTCTGCTACCTAATCTTAAATAGATCCAAGGCGGCAGCCGTGTTGGTCTGAAGCAGTTGAACAAAGCAGGAGTCAAGTGGCACCTTTAGGACCAACCAAGTTTTATTTAGAACATAAGCTTTCGTGTGCTCTCTAAGCACACCTCATCAGACGAGGGGATCAGGTATTGTGGCTGGAATACTGTGCAGTTTGTCGATTAAGAGGGCAAACTAATTGATCACATGGTCACATAAAACAGTGTGGCTTGGCCATTTGGTCTGGATAGCCATAAAAGGTAATAAAATTCCCTGCCAAATCTTAAATAGGTGCACACATGGCCCGGCCCAAGCCAAGATGGTTTAAATTTGGGCTTGGATAAAGCAATATTGCGAAACAGGAATCCAGGGGTGGCCAACGGTAGCTGTCCGGATATTTTTTTGCCTACAACTCCCATCAGCCCCAGCCATTGGCCATGCTGGCTGGGGCTGATGGGAGTTGTAGGCAAAAAACATCTGGAGAGCTACCACTGGCCACCCCTGCAGTAGACCAATTATACCTGTAAGCTGATACTTCTAAATATGTGGCAGTATCCTGTGCATACATGGTGCAAATCCAGACTTATTGTCATCAGTAAACATTTCGATACAAACAACTAAAATTGTGGGAGTGGATTTTTTTTAAGAAAGGAAATTGACAAGAGGTGAACTATACACGGAGCTAGACCCAAGCGGGCAGCCGCGTTGGCCTGGAGCAGTTGAACAAAGCAGGAATCAAGTGGTCCCTTTAAGATCAACCAAGTTTTATTCAGAATGGAAGCTTTCGCGTGCTCTCTAAGCACACTTCCTCAGACAAGGACTCCAGCACAGAGCATAAGAACATAAGAGAAGCCATGTTGGATCAGGCCAGTGGCCCATCCAGTCCAACACTCTGTGTCACATAAGAACATAAGAGAAGCCATGCTGGATCAGGCCAGTGGCCCATCCAGTCCAACACTCTGTCACATAAGAGAAGACATTCCACGCGTTAATCCCCCTTTGGGTGAAGGAGGACTTTTACTTCTTGTTGCTTATTCCTCCCCACCTGGGGATTGGCGACCCTACTCTGGATCCATCCTGCAAAAGTGATAAATTTCCGAAACCCAATCTGCCCATTGGACGGCTCCTGCGCCCGGCCCGGGGAAAAGGCGGCTTCGCTGGGTCAACACGCCCCCTGGCGGCTGCTGCGGCGGAAGCCCAGAATCCGCCTGCCTTCCTGCCTGCGGGCGGGCCCCTCCCCGGCGCTTCCCCGGCTGAGCCGCTGATAAATACCGGAGGGCTGGCGGAGGCAGCAGCAGCAGGCGAAACGCGAGCGAGTCCAGAGAAACCTGCGCCCCCGTCTGGGCTCCCCTCCGCCTTCGTGACCGTCTGCTGGCTGCGCTGCCCCGCGCCCTTCGAAGCTGCAATCATGCGCAACTTTCCTCAGGTGAGTTTGCCTTCGGTCGCCTCCCCTTCAAAGCTTGGGGGGAGGGAGTTGTTGGCCGTGGCGGACTGGCAGGGGGTTGCCGATCCCCTGGCGGGACTGCACATCAAGCGTTGGCACCGTGTACCACTGACAGAAGAAGAAGAAGAAGACGATGATACTGGAGTCCCAGAGCAACTCACAATCTCGTTTTCCTTCCTCCCCCACAACAGACACCTGTGAGGTGGGTGGGGCTGAGAGGGCTCTCCCAGAAGCTGCCCTTCCAAGGACAGAGTCTGAGAGCAGCCTACAATCTCCTTTCCCTTCCTCCCCCACAACAGACACCCTGTGAGTGGGGTCCAATTTTATGAGCCCCCAAAGAAGGTGTCCCTGTCCTTCATTGCTTCCAATGGAGGGAAGGCATTTAAAAGGCGTGCGGTCCCTTTCAATGTGATGGCCAGAACTCCCTTTGGAGTTCAATGATGCTTGTCACAACCTTGCTCCAGGCTCCACCCCTAAAGTCTCCAGGCTCCACCCCCAAAGTCCCCAGATATTTCTTTAATTGGACTTGGCAACTCTATGGACTGGCTAGTGTGTCAGCTTGCTGGACGGCAAGTGGGTCCCTGATGAAGTTTGGGCCCCCTTAAACAATGTGTTAAAAATGTTTATGTCCTTTTAGTCGCTTGAAAATAGAAGTTCTGGTATTATTACTGTAATGCAATTAAAATTTGCATTGTATTTAGCAGGGGTAGCCAACGGTAGCTCTCCAGATGTTTTTTTTTGCCTACAACTCCCATCAGCCCCAGCCATTGGCTATGCTGACTGGGGCTGATGGGAGTTGTCGGTAAAAAACATCTGGAGAGCTACCGTTGGCCACCCCTGGTATTTAGGGTTGCCAGCCTCCAGGTGGGGCCTGGGGATCTCCCACATTTAGAACGGATCGCCAACTGGCAGAGATCAGCTCCCCTGGAGAAGATGCAATCTGTATTGACATTTAATATCTACTGCGTACTGCCAGTAAAATGTACAATATACGTACACTATAATTACTAATATATATATATATATATATATATATATATATATATATATATATATATATATATATATATATATATATATATATATACACATACATTTCTTCCGCAAAAGTTTTAATTGTACCTTTGTTCCACTTACGTATTTTTTTGAAAATTTTATTTCTTATAAAAACAAAACGATATCGTCGTGGGTGGGCCCCCTTTGTCTCCTGGACACCAGTATTTTTAGACCCAGTCCACCACTGGTTGTCGGCCTCTCCAGGGCGTTCAGCGTGCCCTTCTCCCTTCCCGCAGGTGCTCTGTGGAGCCACAGATCCAGGGCTTTTTTTTATAGCAGGAACTCCTTTGCATATTAGGCCACACACCCCTGACGTAGCCAATCCCCCTGGAGCTTCCAGTAGGCCCTGTTCTAAGAGCCCTGCAAGCTCTTGGAGGACTGGCTATGTCAGGGGTGTGTGGCCTAATATGCAAAGGAGTTCCTGCTACAAAAACACCCCTGCAGACAGGTCCATCTCGGCCGGGCCTTAGGGCTTCTGAATGTGCAGCTGCTTCCTCCATCTGGTTCTTCCGGGAACTTCTCCGGAAACGCCCCTTGGCTAGGTGTTTCTTGGGGCTGACCGAGAGAGGGGGAAGTGTGTTGGGGTGGGTGGGTGGCTCTCTGCAGAAATTTTGGGAGAAGCGAGACGGCGATTTGGTAAAAAGGCAAGAGTTGGCCTGTGAAGGGCGTTGGTCAGCTTTGGGTTGGGTTCCCTCCCTCCCATTGCCTGCCTTTTCTTATCCTGGTTCTTGCTGGAAAACTCTCCACGGAGTGGCGGCAGCTGGGAGAGAGAGGCAGCCCTTTTGCAGCCTAGAGAACGTGGGAGTCCAGCAGTACCAAGAAGCTGAAACTTTGTGGCAGGTTTTCAGCCCCAGGATGCCAGCTTCGCTCTGCTGCCGCAGACTAACAGCCCGTCCCAATCTAGTTAGCAGCCTGTCTACCCTGTTTAGTAAGAGCCCCATGGCACAGTGTGTTAAAGCTGCAGTACTGCAGTCCTAAGCTCTGCTCACGACCTGAGTTCGATCCCGGCGGAAGCTGGGTTCAGGTAGCCAGCTCCAGGTTGATTCAGCCTTCCATCCTTTCGAGGTTGGGCAAAGGAGTCCCCAGCTTGCTGGGGGGAAAGCGTAGATGACTGGGGAAGGCAATGGCAAACCACCCCGTCAAAAGTCTGCCATGAAAACATTGTGAAAGCAACATCACCCCAGAATGAGAAACGACTGGTGCTTGCACAGGGGACCTTTCCTTTCCTTCCATACCCTGTTTGAAGTCACTAGCCCAGACCCTAGGAGGGGCCCCCTCCAAACCATTTGAGGTTGCTCGTTCTGTCAGTCTGTCTATCTATCTATCTAGTGGCGGACTGGGTCTAAAAATATTGGTTGCCAAGAGACATAGGGGCCCCACCCACAACTATAAGGCTATCATTTAATTTTTTATAAGAAATAAATAAAATTTTCCAAAAAGGTACGTTTAAACGTTTGCAAAATAAATGCACATCCCTAATACTATCCTTGTCGGCAAGTTGGTAAGATGTGGTTTGGATCCTGTTACCGTTAGGTGGATCTGTAACTGGTTGACAGACGACACCCAAAGAGTGCTTGCGAAAGGTCCCTCAAACTCTTGGAGAGGAGTGACAAGTGGAGTGCCTCAAGGATCTGTCCTGGGACCTGTTTTGTTCCAACATCTTTGTCAATGATTTGGATAAAGGAATGGAGGGAATGCTTATTAAATTTGCAGATGATGCTAAATTGGAAGTCTAATTTGTGTTGGTCATCAAATACAGTAGAAGACAAAAACAGGATACAGGATGATCTTGACAGGCTGGAAAACTGGGCTGAAACCAATATCATGAATTTTAACAGGGATAAATGTCAAGTTCTGCACTTAGGTAGGAAGAATCCAATGCATGGTTATAGGATGGGGGAGACTTGTCTTAGCAGTAGTCTGTGTGAAAAGAATCTAGGGGTCTTTGTGGACCGTACTCTGAACATGAGTCAACATTGTGATGTGGTGGTTAAAAAGGCAAAGGCAATTTTGGGCTGTATCAACAGGATAATAGCATCGAGATCATGTGAAATGATGGTATCACTTTACTCTGCTCTGGTAAGACCTCACCTGGAGTATTGTGTTCCGTTTTGGGCACCGCATTTTAAGAAGGATCTAGACAAGCTGGAATGGTCCAGAGGAGGGCAATGAAGATGGTGAGGGGTCTGGAGACCAAGTCCTATGAGGAAAGGTTGAAGGAAATGGGGATGTTTAGCCTGGAGAAGAGGCGGCTGAGAGGTGATAGGATCACCGTCTTCAAGTACTTGAAGGGCTGCCATATTGAGGATGGGGTGGAATTGTTTTCTGTGGCCCCGGAAGGTAGGACCAGAACCAGTGGGTTGAAATTAAATCAAAAGTTTCCGGCTCAACATTAGGAAATTCTTCCTGACCGTTAGAGCGGTTCCTCAGTGGAACAGGCTTCCTCGGGAGGTGGTGGGCTCTCCTTCCTTGGAGGTTTGAAACAGAGGCTAGATGGCCATCTGACAGTAACGAAGATCCTGTGAATTTAGGGGGAGGGGTTTGTGAGTTTCCTGCATTGTGCAGGGGGTTGGACTAGATGACCCTGGGGTTCCCTTCCAACTCTATGATTCCATGAATGAATTATTATTAATCAAGATTTTGTACATGAATTCAGAACTAGTACTAGGTTTAGTAATATAACACATTTATGGTATACTGCTTATAGAGTGTTGGATTCAGTTTTGTTTTGTATTAGTCATCAACTGTGTCCTGGATATTGTTTTGTACTTGGCAGGGGAAAGGTCAGTGTATGATCTTGAACCCAGCCCCCAAGGAAAGGGACCTCTTTCCTGCTGCAAGGAATTTTCCCCTCCCACTGACCCATTCAGGCCGGGTCAAGGAATCTTTTTCTGATGCCTCCAGAGTTTTCCTTTCTGAAGACTCCCTAGCCCAGCGGTAGCCAAACTTGCTTAATGTAAGAGCCACGCAGAATAAACATCCGATGTCTGAGAGCTACAAGACATGAACATCAGATGCTGGAGAGCTGCAAGGAAGGAAGAAAGAAAAGGCAAATAGATGGGGGAGAGAAAAGTGGAAAGAAAGCAAATTTAAATGCCTTCTTCGAGCCACTAGCTGGTTTGGCTTGGAAGTGATTTAAAGAGAGAAATGCTGATGTGAGGCAGTGGGACTAGCAGCGAGAGCCACACAATGTGTGTGAAAGAGCCACATGTGGCTTCCGTGCCATAGATTAGCCACCTCTGCTATAGCTGTTAACACTACCAAATCTCTGTTCACTGCTAGAATTGAGGTTGGCCCCTCCTGTTGTCTCTAGCTAGACCGATTAGCATTTGTATGAGGATGAACTAAGTCTGGAAAGCAACTGAACTGACCTCTCCGCTTTCCTGTTCTCTGTGGTGGGTGGGGGTGGCTTTTAAAACTCAGAGTGGAGGTTTTGCTCCTTTCAAACCTCCCAGGAACAAAAATGTATTTCTTCACAGCAGCATTCTCCTCCCAATGTGACTGCCCTTTATACGCCGCCTTCTCTCTGAAACAGAGACTCAGAGCAGCTTACAATCTCCTCTATCTTCTCCCCCCACAACAGACATCCTGTGAGGTGGGTGGGGCTGAGAGAGCTCTTACAGAAGTTGCCCTTTCAAGGACAACCTCTGCCAGAGTTAATGCTGACCCAAGGCCATTTCACAGGTGCAAGTGGAAGAGAGGGGAATCAAACCCCGTTCTCCCAGATAAGAGTCTGCACACTTCACCACTACACCAAACTGGCTACACTACCTACCTCACAGACACCCTGTGAGGTGGGTGGGGCTGGAGAGGGCTCTCACAGCAGCTGCCCTTTCAAGGACAACTCCTGAGATAGCTCTGTGTGAGAGTCTGTGCGCTCAACCACTACACCAAACTGAGAGAGTAAAACCAACACAGTAGTGGCAGCTGCCACTGAAGCAACATTTTAATCTGCCCAGGCAATCAGGTCTCCAATGGCTAATCAGAAGCCCTGCTGGGCTGAAGTCCCACCTGGCCCCACCCACTTTCTAAAAACACCAAATGGGCACCAAGAACAGTGTTGGGGTCTCATGGACACTAATTTGGGGACACATGGTCTATAAAGTGCCTTTCTTTAATATCCAAAACACGTCACCAGAGATTTGGGGGCGGGGTGTGTGTGGAAAGTTTTCCACAGGACATTTTCAAGTGTTTCATTCCCTCCACCCCCCCCCCCCCATGCTAAAGAGTGGCTGCTTCATAAAATTTAACAAGGGAGGGACGTCAAGGTCAAGAAGTAGAAGAAAAAGAGATTGGATTTATATCCTGCCCTATACTCTGAAACTCAAAGCAGTCACAATCTCCTTTACCTTCCCCCACCCCCAGAACAGACACCCTGTGAGGTAGGTGAGGCTGAGAGAGCTCTCCCAGAAGCTGCCCTTTCAAGGACAACCTCTGCAAGAGCTATGGCTGACCCAAGGCCATTCCAGCAGCTGCAAGTGGAGGAGTGGGGAATCAAGCCCGGTTCTCCCAGATAAGACTGCAGATTTACACCCTGCCCTTCTCTCTGAATCAGAGACTCAGAGCACCTCACAATCGCCTATATCTTCTCCCACCACAACAGACACCCTGTGAGGTGGGTGGGGCTGAGAGAGCTCTCCCAGAAGCTGCCCTTTCAAAGACAACTCCTGCAATAGCTATGGCTAACCCAAGGCCATTCCAGCTGCTGCAAGTGGAGGAGTGGGGAATCTGGTTCTCTCAGATAAGAGTCCGCACACTTAACCACTACACCAAACTGTCTCCTCCGTCATAACCCTCTGGCTTCTTTCTTCTTCCCTCTCCACAGGGGAATCTTCAGGCCCTCTTCCCGGTTACCGCGCTTACCATCATCTTTTCAGCTGCTGCCCTGGGCTTAATGTTGACGATGGTTGGGACTATGTTGGTACCACAAGATGCGTTCCCTTTGCAACTCGAAAGTCGCGTGCTGGCTATCTTGGATAGATGGAATAATTCCCAGCCGGCTGCCATGGGCAAATGGAATATCTCCCAGCAAGAGTACCCAGTGCTCTCACCTGCCGCTTGAAGCGCCAACGACGAGAACAGCCCTGGCACCAAGCGATTTTGTGTCAAGCGATTAATGGCTTTGCTGTTTTAAAAAGTTTCAGTTGCTTGTTGTGTGCTATGAGAGTGTAGTGGTTTGAACTCCAATAAAGCCAACTTGTCACACAGCCGTTGTTGTGTGTATGTGTGTTTGTGACCTCGTTTCCAGGATGACAAGCAAAACTGAAAATATTTACTTTTTGCAAATTAGTTTTATAAAAAATTCCAACCTGTTTTGCACAGGGCGGGGCAAGGGAGGTGCATTCCACAGTGACACAGTGCTTCCAGTTTGGCGGCTGCCCTATTAAAGAAATTCATTCGTTCGTCCGTTCATTTACGTTATATTTATATCCCAGCCATTCTATGCAGACTCAAGGCAGCTTACAATACACAATAAGCAATATTAAAACAATAAAGAAATTCATTCGTTCGTCCGTTCATTTACGTTATATTTATATCCCAGCCATTCTATGCAGACTCAAGGCAGCTTACAATACACAATAAGCAATATTAAAACAATAAAGAAATTCATTCGTTCGTCCGTTCATTTACGTTATATTTATATCCCAGCCATTTTATGCAGTTTCAAGGCAGCTTACAATACACAATAAGCAATATTAAAACAATAAGGAAATTCATTCGTTCGTCCGTTCATTTACGTTATATTTATATCCCAGCCATTCTATGCAGACTCAAGGCAGCTTACAATACACAATAAGCAATATTAAAACAATAAAGAAATTCATTCGTTCATCCGTTCATTTACGTTATATTTATATCCCAGCCATTCTATGCAGATTCAAGGCAGCTAACAGCATACAATACACAATAAGCAATATTAAAACAATAAGGAAATTCATTCGTTCGTCCGTTCATTTACATTATATTTATATCCCAGCCATTCTATGCAGACTCAAGGCAGCTAACAGCATACAATACACAATAAGCAATATTAAAACAATAAGGAAATTCATTCGTTCGTCCGTTCATTTATGTTATATTTATATCCCAGCCATTCTATGCAGACTCAAGGCAGCTTACAATACACAATAAGCAATATTAAAACAATAAAGAAATTCATTCGTTCATCCGTTCATTTACGTTATATTTATATCCCAGCCATTCTATGCAGATTCAAGGCAGCTAACAGCATACAATACACAATAAGCAATATTAAAACAATAAGGAAATTCATTCGTTCGTCCGTTCATTTACATTATATTTATATCCCAGCCATTCTATGCAGACTCAAGGCAGCTAACAGCATACAATACACAATAAGCAATATTAAAACAATAAGGAAATTCATTCGTTCGTCCGTTCATTTACATTATATTTATATCCCAGCCATTCTATGCAGACTCAAGGCAGCTAACAGCATACAATACACAATAAGCAATATTAAAACAATAAGGAAATTCATTCTGAGAGGAGTGAAATAATGAAATGAGCTGAAACAGGAGGAACCAAATATAATATCCTAGTGATTGTTAAGGCGCAAGGAGCAGAACCAGGTACAAACATTTAGTAACCATAGCACAGGTGCAGTAGCCATTGTTAAAACGCAGAAGCCGAAAAGAAATAACACGGGTGAACAAGCCATGGCAACAGTAAAGATTAATAGCAATAGAGACTAATAAGTAGCAAGTACGCAGGCGTAATCAAGTTATGAATATTAACTGACACACCCCACCTCGGGGAAAGGAAAATTTAAATGCACATGCAATGTATGTAACGGGAGGGGTACATGTCAAGGAGGGGGTGAAGTAGGCGTGCCGGGTAGCCTGTACCCTCTAAGTACCTCAGCCTATGGGGAAAGGAGGAGGGACTCATCGGCCGGGAGTAAAGGATAAAAGAGCATGTATGGAATTGATCAGGGAGCTCGTTGAAAAGCGACTCCTCTCTTTCTTGATATCAATAAAGTTGTATACATTAAAGGAGACTCCCGACTGACAGCTCTTTTTCTTTGCATCTCCTGGAGGGGCCAGGGGAAGCGGACAGATTGTCTCTAACAATTCATTCGTCCATTCTATGCAGATTCAAGGCAGCTAACAGCATACAATACACAATAAGCAATATTAAAACTATAAAGAAATTCATTGATTCGTCCGTTCATTTACGTTATATTTATATCCCAGCCATTCTATGCAGACTCAAGGCAGCTAACAGCTAGGGTTGCCAAGTCCAATTCAAGAAATATCTGGGGACTTTGGGGGTGGAGCCAGGAGACATTAGGGGTGGAGCCAAGATCAAGGCTGTGACAAGCATAATTGAACTCCAAAGGGAGTTCTGGCCATCACATTTAAAGGAACGGCGCACCTTTTCAATGCCTTCTTTCCATAGGAAATAATGAAGGATAGGGGCACCTTCTTTTGGGGCTTATAGAATTGGACCTCCTGGTCCAATTGTTATGAAACTTGGGGGGGTATTTTGGGGAGAGGCACTAGATGCTATACTGCAACTTTGGTGCCTCTACCCCAAAAAACAGCCCCCCCAGAGCCCCAGATACCCGCGGATCAATTCTCCATGATTTTCTATGGGAATAAATCTCCACAGGGAATTACGAGTTCCCAGCAGACATTTACCTCCCCTCCCCCCGCTTTCTGATGACCCTGAAGCAGAGGAGGGCCTCCAAATGGGGATCCCCTACCCCCACCTGGGGATTGGCAACCCTACCTAAAATGCATCAGGCATCTTGAGGCACTCTAATTCGTTCCATATTTCTTCTCCGTTTTATATATATCTTTTAAATCATGCTTTTCTTCCAAGAACAGATGGCTCTCCCCTCCCTCTTCAGCCTCCCAAGAACTCTGGGAAGTTGGCAGAGCTGGCAGCTCTGGGTTGAGAACTACCTGGAGATTTAGGGTTTGGAACCTAGTAGGGTTGCCAGTTCCCAGGTGAGGCCTGGAGATCTCCTGCCTTCACAACTGACCTCCAGGTGGCAAAGATCAGCTCCCCTGGAGAAAACGGCTGCTCTGAAGGGTGGACTCGATGACATTGTACCATGCTGAGGCCCCTCTTCTTCCCAAACCCCGCTTTCTCCTGGCTCCAGGCTTTACCTACTCTGGCATTGAAGTCACCAAGAATGATCACCTTGTCCTCAGTAGGGGTCTTCCGTACGAGGTTGCGTAGATTAGCATAGAACTTGTTCTTTTCTGCAGGGTCTGCTTGAAGGGTTGGGGCATACACACTAAAGAGTGTTGCATGCTGCTTGTTTTGAAGTGGGAGGCGCATGGACATGATGCGATCTGAGTGACCTGTAGGAAGGTTTTCAAGTTTGGAGGCAATGGAGTTCCTGACCATGAAGCCAACGCCAGAAAGGCGGCTCTCAGCCTTTGACTTACCCGACCAGTAGAGGGTATAGCCAGCACCGTGTTCTTGAAGACTACCTTCCTCAGGGAAATGGACCTCACTGAGAGTTGCTATATCAATATTCAACCTGAGAAGTTCATGGGCAACTAGAGCAGAGCGTCGTTCAGGGCGACCAGTGTCCACTGTGTCATGCAAGATTCTGATGTTCCAACACGCAAGCTTTAGTCTTTGCACACTTTGTGAGGCAGATGCATGCCTTTTCTTTATTGCTATTTTTTGACCGCAAGTAAGGATGCCCGTTGACTGCAGCTAGCCAACTGGGGGGGAGGAGACGAGCTTTGTTTAGGCCACCTTTTCTAGGCCCCTCTCCGTGTGGAGCAAGCAGTGCTGTCCCTAAATAAGGCTGCTTGGTCATTCAGGGTGCTGCCAAAAAATGCTTTCGTCTCCGGGTCAGCATCAGGCGACCAATACCTTGAACCGCCTACATGCAGGATCGGGACTGCGGCTTCCAGTGGCATCTTCCACCTGCCGTTTCACCCCTTGCCCATCGCTGCAGGACTTGGTGCGTTGTGGGTTGTGGATGTGGCTATGCCCTTCAGGCCTGCGCAGAGGAATTTTTAGGTGAGGCACAGTGTGCGTGGTACTGGCTCCACCCTTTCACCTTGGGGTCATCTGCCATGGCCCAGTAAGCCGGGACGCCGGCAACGAGTCCTCCAGGTGGTAGGTGTTACATTAACGAGCTCTATCTGCCCAGGTTTGATGTTAGAGTTTTTCTTGGCGAGGTTGGTGAGCCCAGCCTGCCCATCCGGTTATACCGCCGGACACTCGGTCGCACCATGACGTGCCAAACTCTGTAAAAAACAGGGGGGACCAGCGGGAAGGTGTTGCCACGGATGCAGTAATGTAGGAGAGGCCATTGCAGTGACCATCTGCCAGGCATAGCCAGACAGTGACCACGCGGCGTTCACTACACCGGGAAAGGAGAGGCGAGGTATTGCGCATAAACTTTCCCTGAGGGGGTAGGATACCTCCCCCAGAACATAACCTACTTGGTTGCCAAAATTTCTATCTAATATATTTTCCTGTAGGAAATAATTAAGCATTCTTTTAGTCATTTCTTAAGATCTCCTGATCACAGGACCTCAGGAAAGGAGAGGAGAGGAGAGGAGAGGAGAGGAGAGGAAAGGAAAGGAAGGTCTGCTAGCCTGGTCTTAACCAACATGCTGGCTATTGAGCTTAACTAACTCACATACCATGAATGGGAGCCAACTCATTTGGGGTTCATTCATGAAGATCAGTCATGGCCCAAAGTGTGACTTTCAAGCATCTGCAAGAGGGTGTTTTTACAATTTTATATACAATTGAAGAGAGACATGCCACACCAACTTTTGATACATTTAATGGAGCCCAACTCATAAAAAACTTCTAAAAATACTGAAAATAGAAACTGATTTACCTGAAGCAAATATTAATCTCTAATGAGCTACGACTCTTCTTTAGATGAGTTCTCTTTTCTCTAATTTATTTTTATACTTTATCTAGGGTTGCCAGTTGTTTGCAGGAAAAAAGTGTACTGTCCCTTGAAGATCATATGAGATGGAGGGATACATCTGAAGGCTTCAAACATGTCTAAACTCCTTCCATAGATTTCTGTGTAGACAAATTCTACAAGAGCTCTTTTAATGGGTTAAGCCATTACATGGTTTCTCCTTTTGTGTGTTCTTAGATGCTGTTGAAGATGGCCATGGCCTCTGAATCTCTTTCCACACTCTAAGCATTCAAAAGGTTTCTCCCCTGCGGGCTTCTTTGGTGCAGTTGAAGATGGGTACTCTGACTAAATCTCTTTCCACAGTCTAAACATTCAAAAGGTTTCTCCCCTTTGTGGGTTCTCTGATGCCTTTGAAGAACACCACTCAATATGAATCTCTTTCCACACTCTGAGCATTCAAAAGGTTTCTCCCCAGTGTGGGTTCTTTGGTGCTGTTGAAGATGGCCATTCTGAATCTCTTTCCACACTCTGAGCATTCAAAGGGTGGGTTCTTTGGTGCAGCTGAAGAGAGCTACTCTGACTGAATCTCTTTCCATACTCTGAGCATTCAAAGGGTTTCTCCCATGTGTGGGTTCTTTGGTGCAGTTGAAGAGAGCTGCTCTGACTGAATCTCTTTCCATGACATTCATCTCTTTTTGCAATCATACTGCTGCATTTCTTTCTCTTAGGTCTGCCTCGACTCCTGATGTTTTCTTGCAAGCCTTCCTTTTTAACTTCGACAGTTTCCTCACCCTCCTCATTTCTCTGATTAGCCTCTGCTGGAATAAAGAGAGAGATCCCATGAACACCTGGGAGAGCAGGGCAGGTCCAAAGGCATCTATGTAATTGCAGAAGGAAAAGGACTGATAGCCCTTTGGCCTTCTCCAGCTTGCCTGATTTTAACCATATTTCCCCAGAATATGGAGTTTTTAAGGCAGGGGTGTCAAACACATTTGTTAGGGCCGAAACGGACATAAATGAGACCTTGCCGAGACGGACCATGTTGGGCTAGGCCATGTGTGTACCTAGTTAAGATTAGGTAGCAGAGATTTAAATTTTATAAAGAACACAGATAAATACATTTAAAGATATTTTTAAATAAAACAACCTTTAAAATATGCTAAAAACATTGGTCTTAAAGATGGATTCGAAAGGTTTCTCCCCTGTGTGGGTTCTTTTGTGCAGTTGAAGGTGGCTACTCTGACTGAATCTCTTTCCACACTCTGAGCATTCAAATGGTTTCTCCCCTGTGTGGGTTCTTTGGTGCAGTTAAAGGTGGCTACTCTGACTGAATCTCTTTCCAAACTCTGAACCTCTAAGTCTGGGCTAGCAGTTTAAAAAGAGAGGTGGTGGTAGAAATGATGTCATGTGGCATGCCACCATCACATTCAGCCCCAAACCCAGCTGTCAGTTGAAAGCTGCGGAATCTAGGGTCATATCAGTGCTCAGTTTCACAGCAAGGCCCTCCTCAAAGATCTGGGGTGTCACAGCTTGCTATCCCATTGGAAGCATCCTATTTCCTAGAGTGGCCCAGCAGATACCCTTAGAAGCACAGGCAGAGAAACCCAATTTCCCCATGATTTATTGCTCCCTCGGATCTGGTTTTCGACGCTCTGCTGCCCCAGAAGGCAGAGGCTCGCTGGATTCACCAGGTTGAAGAGCTCTTCCCAGCTTTGTCTATCTTTTCTTTTCTTTTTTAAGCCAGCTGGAGTTCCTCTTATAGAAGGATGGGTTACAGTTTTTAGACTTGCCAGCTTAGTGTCCTGAAATAGTTCCTCCTTGCAGCAAAACATCTGCGTTGCTCCAGAGTCTATAATCCACGGCACACTCTGCAGCCCTGAGCCACTTCTCACCAGAGTTGCTTGCTGCGTCCTTGAAGACTGCTGCCGGCCTCTCCTTTGCTGGGGACAACTCCTCCACAAATGCTGGGCCTCTCCGCAGAGGTAACACTTTTTCTTTTTAACTTGTAAAGCTCTCTCCTCCGGCTCTGCCTGCCAGCTGGAAATGACTCCCCCAGGCTTCTGCTTACACTCCACCGGCTTCTCCCTCCGGTCGCGGTCAGCCTGCTCTTTGCATTCCAGCTGCCTCTGGTCTTCATCCAGGAGCTTTCCAGTTATGTACGGCAAAGTCAGCTTATCCGAATCCTGGCCCTCAAATGCCATTAAGAGCATGTAAAATCTCTCATGTAGAGAGCTGAGGATAAGGTACACTTTGTCCTGCTCAGGCATAGCTTTCCCCCGCTGCTCTAACTCCTGGAAACACACAGACATACCGTCGAGGTGGTCCCTCATCGACTCCCCGGCCAGCATTCGTTTCCTGTACAGCTTCCGAGTTAGAGATATCAGCGAGCCTGCTGATTTCTGGACATAAATGGGCTTGAGGGCTTCGCAAGCCTCCTTCGCATTCTGGTGCCCTCGAACATGCACCAGCTGGTCATCAGACACACTCAAGATGATTGTGGCAAGAGCCTTCTGGTCCTGGATGGTCTCTGCCGGTGTGGGATCCTCGGGAGGAGCAGACACACAGTCCCACAGCCCCTCTCGCTTCAGGAAATGCTCAAGCCTCAACAACCAAACATTATAGTTGGTGGTAGTTAGTTTATCTACCAGTACAGTAGCTGCTGCTGTAGCCATCCTGCTCAGCCTCCGACATTCAGCCACCGCTGGTCCTCTTAGAACATAAGAACAGAAGAGAAGCCATGTTAGATCAGGCCAATGGCCCATCCAGTCCAACACTCTGTGTCACACAGTGGCCAAAAATTTTTATACACACACACACACTGTGGCTAATAGCCACTGATGGACCTCTGCTCCATATTTTTATCTAAACCCCTCTTGAAGGTGGCTATGCTTGTGGCTGCCACAACCTACTGTGGCAGTGAATTCCACATGTTAATCACCCTTTGGGTGAAGAAGTACTGTATTTTTTGGTCCATAAGGCGTTCCGGACCATAGGACGCACCTTCCTCTTGGGGGGCGATCCGCTGCCTCTGCTTCTAATCTGGCGCTTCCCCCGCGCCTGCCTGCCTGGCTCCATCTTCTTCAGGCAAGCGCTGGGATCGCTCCACGTGGCCCCACCGCAAACCCAGCGCTTCGCAAGCGCCGGCTGCGGAGGGGGCAGCGTGCTTCCTCCTTGTCTGTCTGCCTGGCTCCACCTCTGATGCTTAAAGTAAGCGCTGGAATCGCTCCCTGCGCTCTCCGATCCCAGCGCTTGCTTTAAACATCACAGCTGAAGCCAGGCACACAGGCAAGGAGGAAACACCCGCCCCCTCCGCAAACCCAGCGCTTCGCGAGCGCCGGCTGTGGCGAGGGCAGCGTGCTTCCTCCTTGACTGTCTGCCTGGCTCCACCTCTGATGTTTAAAGCAAGCGCTGGGATCGGAGGGCGGAGGGAGCCCTCCGATCCCAGCTCAAGATATTCGGAATTTAGAAAGAAAAACGGAATTTAAAGTCGAAAAAAAGTAAAATATTTGGGCATAACAATGACAAGCAAATGTAGTAACATTTACGATAATAATTTCCTACCTTTACTAAAAGAGATTGATTAGGACTTGAAAAAATGGAGTAATTTGAGGTTATCCTTTATGGGAAGAATTGCGTTGGTTAAAATGAACATTCTTCCAAAAATGATGTTTTTATTGCAAATGATTAGTTTTGTAGTTAAGAAATCGTTTTCCCCCAAATTAGACCAACGGATACGTTCTTTTGTCTGGAAAGGGAAGAAGCCAAGGATTAAATGGAGAATTCTAACAGATAAAAGAGAAAATGGGGGGTTAGGCCTCCCAGATTGGGAAATCTATCATACAGTGTCATGGGTGCTGGGGGCCCTGCAGAAGAAGCCGAGCCTGCAGAAGAAACTGTGCCCCTGCCACCTGCACCAGTGCCCCTGCCTCCTGCTGGAGAAGATCCAAGCCCCCCTGCCTCGCCCTCTCGGGTGGCTTGTGTGCGTGACCGCCTTCATCAGGACCTCAGGGATCGGAGGAGGGCGGCACACTCACGAGCAAGACGCTCTCTGAGCCCTGAGTTTTGAAAGGATTCTGGCCCTTCTAGGAGTGAGGGTGCTTGAGTCTCAGCAGGATCCTGGCTGCCCTCTGAGTCAGCAATTAGCCCAAATGGGCAACAGACAGCAGAGG
Organism: Heteronotia binoei; assembly: GCF_032191835.1. Classification (NCBI taxonomy): domain Eukaryota; kingdom Metazoa; phylum Chordata; class Lepidosauria; order Squamata; family Gekkonidae; genus Heteronotia; species Heteronotia binoei. The sequence continues at coordinate 8,113,610 of NC_083243.1, read as the reverse complement.
GCTATATAGCTGTGGGCTTTGAGGGAAGGCTTTGTGGAAGCAACTAGTCACTTACCTGACGTTCTAGCATCCACTTCGGCTTCTGACTTCGGCTTCTGGACCCCCTGACTCTGGCATTGACTTCTGGACCCCCTGACTTCGGCTTCTGAACCTCTGACCTACGATACCTGGACTGTGATTCGGTTTTGGCGCTTTGGACCCTCCTTGCTACCCAGCTACAGACCTTGGACTGCCCCTGGACTTCGCCTGGCCTGGCCCCAGCCCGTGACATACAGCTTGTGTAGCACTTTGGTTAAAAGAGTGGATAACCCTGGATAACAAACGAATACTAGCCGTGGAGGGTTGTTACTTACAGGTTGGCTGGCATGCCAACCTATGGTATATAGGGAAAACCCAAAAGTACTTTAGTAATCATTTAATTCGCAAAGCTTTGTATGATGGATGGTTAAAAATAAAAGGGAAAATATACAATAAAACACCAAGGTGGCTATCCCCGGAGGAAGCCTCAGTTCATCCACAACTATGGAACTTTAATAGGGTTATTAGATATAAGGACCTATTAGATGATAACGATAAACTGAAAAGGAAAGAAGAGCTGGAAGCCGTGGGGATAAAAATACATTGGTGGGAGATGACCCAGACATTGACAAAATATAATGACAAAATAAAGGGGTTTACTAAAGAAAATTTCGATAAAATATTATTAATGGAAAAGAATAAGGTTATCAAAAAGGTTTACAACTATCTGATCCAAATAAAGCTAGAAGACGAAATTGTGAAAGAAACCATGGTCAGATGGGCTAAAAATTTAGAAAGGAATATTAACCTAGAACAATGGTCCTTTTTCTGGAAGTTAAATTATAAGACTCTTAAACCGGTTAACTACAGAGAAAAATTTTTTAAACTATTTCATCGATGGCATATCACTCCGTTGCAATTATCTAAAATTAGTAAAAAAAATATAACCTATGTGTTGGAAATGTGGAGTAATGATAGGTACTTATTATCATATATGGTGGTCATGTAATTTATCAAAAAAATTTGGGTAAAAATTCACGGGCTGTTAAAAGAGATTTTAAATATAGACATACATCTCAAACCGGAGATGATGTTATTATCTCTAGTAAGAAATGAAATTCCACAAGAGGATGAGTATCTAACAATTTATATTCTCACAGCGGCAAGAATTTTATTTGCCAAATATTGGAGACAGAAGTTCTGCCCTCCTCAAGAGGAGATTGTAGATAAAATTCTACAAGCCACAGAGATGGATGTTCTATCTAATCTATTGAAAGGGGTATCGAAATGTGACGCTCTTAAAAAATGGGAAAAATTCTATAATTGGTTGAAGAAATATTAACTGGGGGGACGAGAAATTGACCATGGTATTTATGTTTGTATTATACGTTATAGTGTTTTGTTTTTGTTTTTCCTTCTATCTCTTAATCCCAAATATGATAACTATTGAAGCTTTCTGTTTGACCACACTCACCCTCCTCTTGTATGAATAGTGTGATGTTTTATTTAATGTTATAAGTTGTTAAATGCTGAATGAAGCAATAAAAGCAAAAAAAAAATACAGGGGCATTATGATACTGGCTGATTTGTTTTCAATTCCCTTCCTAATAATTCCCAGCATGGCGTTGGCCTTTTTTATTGCAAACGCACACTGTCTTGACATTTTCAGTGAGTAATCTACTACGACCCCAAGATCTCTCTTTTGGTCAGTCTCTGCCAGTTCACACCCCATCAACTTGTATTTGTAGCTGGGATTCTTGGCCCCAATGTGCATTACTTTGCACTTGGCCACATTGAACCGCATCTGCCACGTTGACGCCCACTCACCCAGCCTCAACAGATCCCTTTGGAGTTCCTCACAATCCTCTCTGGTTCTCACCACCCTGAACAATTTAGTGTCATCCGCAAACTTGGCCACTTCACTGCTCACTCCCAACTCTAAATCATTTATGAACAAGTTAAAGAGCATGGGACCCAGTACCGAGCCCTGCAGCACCCCATTGCTTACCGTCCTGCACTGTGAAGACTGCCCATTTATACTCACTCTCTGCTTCCTATTAGTCAGCCAGTTTTTGATCCACAAGAGGACCTGTCCTTTTACTCCATGACTCTCAAACTTTCTAAGGAGCCTTTGATGAGGAACTTTATCAAAAGCTTTCTGGAAGTCAAGGTAAACAACATCTATCAGGTCTCCTTTGTCCACATGTTTGTTCACCCCCTCAAAGAAATGTAACAGGTTAGTGAGGCAAGATCTTCCCTTGCTGAGTCTTCCTCAATAACCCGTGTTCATCAATGTGCCTACTCATTCTGTCCTTGATAATGGTTTCTACCAACTTTCCCGGTATTGAAGTCAGACTGGCCTGTAATTTCCCGGATCTCCTCTGGAACCCTTTTTAAAGATGGGAGTGACATTTGCTACCTTCCAGTCCTCAGGAACGGAGGCAGATTTCAATGAAAGATTACAGATTTTTGTTAGAAGATCCACAAGTTCAACTTTGAGTTCTTTCAGAACTCTCGGATGTATGCCATCCGGACCCGGTGACTTATAAGTTTTTAAGTTGTCTATCAGTTGTAGGACCTCCTCTTTTGTCACCTCAATCTGACTCAGGTCTTTCAACACCCCTTCCAAAATTAGTGGTTCTGGGGCGGGCAAAAAGTTCTCATCTTCCACAGTGAAGACGGAGGCAAAAAATGCATTCAACTTCTCAGCCATTTCCCTATCCTCCTTCAGTAATCCTTTTACCCCAGGGTCATCCAAGGGCCCCACTGCCTCCCTGGCTGGTTTCCTACTTCTAATATATTTGAAGAAATTTTTATTGTTGGTCTTTATGTTTTTTGCAATATGCTCCTCATAGTCCCTTTTTGCCTGCCTGATCACAGTCTTGCATTTGATTTGCCACAGCCTGTGTTCCCTTTTACTAATCTTACTTGGACTGGTTTTCCACCCCTTAAAGGAGTCCTTCTTACCTTTTACAGCTTCCATTACTTTGTTTGTTAACCATGCAGGCCTTTTCTTATGCCTGTTTGTGCCTTTCCTAACTTGTGGTATGTATTTTATCTGAGCTTCTAGGATTATAGTTTTAAATAGTCTCCAAGCTTCCCCAAGGGTTTTGACCGTATTTACCTTTCCTTTCAGTCTCCTCCTCACATGCCTCCTTCCGATATAACATATCCAGGAATCACCGTGTCCCACTGATTCTCCTCATTCCACCAAGTTTCTGAAATTTCCACAATGTCTATGTTTTCTCCCAACACTAAACACTCCAATTCACCAATTTTACTTCGAACACTTCTAGCATTTGCATACAAACATCTATAATTTCCCAGGCAAGCTAGGCCTGCCACCTTTCTCCTGCCACCTCGAGACTCTAGCAGACAGTCCATACTGTTTGTCACCATCACAGAGGACAACTCTGGTCCGTTACCCGGTAGAAAAATAGCAGCCAACCCTTCATCTCTTTGAGACGAGTCCTCCCGAACCAGAGACATTTCATCTCCTGTCGGCTTTCCCCCAAGATTTAGTTTAAAAACTGCTCTGCCACCTTTTTGATTTTAAGTGCCAGCAGCCTGGTTCCATCCGGGGACAAGTGGAGACCGTCTGTTTTGTACAGCTCCCGCTGAAAAGACAATAAAGGGCTTACCATGCAATAAAGGGCTGACCTTTCTGTCAGCAAACTGAAAAATGCAACCATAGAACTTTAGAAGCACCCCCAGGTATGTTCCAAAATATTGCCATAAACTCACACTGCCCGTAACATGAACAAATAACAGCCAACTCCAGTGACTCAACATAAAAAGCCACCAACTGCTAAAAACACCAGCAATTTCTGCTAACCCCAAATAGGGAGAACAACAGCCAATGTTTGCAATTATTTATGTAACTGAACAAAAAAACAAAAGTGGAGACTCCCTTCAACAAGCTCCACGCAAAAAATTAACAACAAAGTGGAGCTATAAGAAAAACTGAAAGTCTCCGTTCCCCCTCCCCCCTTCCCACCTAACACATTTAATACTGATGTTATTATCAGCCCAGTTCTTAAACATTTTAAAGAAAAATGAATATATATATATATATATATGTGTGTGTGTGTGTGTGTGTGTGTGTGTAAATTTCAAACATCAACCCCTCTTTACTCATTCAGATTTCATATATAAACTTTCTAAATATAAAACATTTCATGAAGAAACCATAACTTGACTAGCAAAGAACAACTGCTAGTATAAGTATTCATAAACTTTCAAATAATGGCCTGAATTGCAATCCGCCAATATACTCCTACAAGGGATTTTTTACGCCAACTGAGTTTGTCGGCATTGCCAAGCTGTTTATAAGGTCAAATGCATCCACATCCACTTCAAAGATACCAAAAATATCTTCTGTTTTACTCCATTTGGTGTAGAAGATTTTGCAGTCACAGTCACTTAGCATACGCATTGCAACGAACCAACCCAGAACATATAGAGCCAGACAGGCCAACAGAGGAGCATTCAGCTTTACTTCAGCTTAGCGTTTGAAGGCAAAGAGTCCGTGTCTAACAACGAAAGAGTTTCAAAAGTTCAACTGCTAGGAGATCCAGGACGATTAGGACGATTCATGGGCACACGTCGCCATCTAGTGTGGGAAGACAGCAGGTGGTTCTTGGAATGCAGCTTCTAATAGTTCATTAGGAACATGAAGTTTCCAGTCTTGTAGCAAGCCTATTCCCGATTTCAGATCACACGCCATAAACGTTTGGTCGTGAATTGCAATTTATAAAAAGCAATCCAGAGATACCGAATGTTTTCTTTGTTCAAAATCTCAAATGATTGGCTTTGGAACCTTATGTCTTTGCAAAGTTTCAGCAGACATATCGTGTAAAATTAGAACTTTGTGGTCACCCAATTTAAATGAACTGGAAGCGCGGGCCTTTTGCAAGAGTTTAGCTTCAGTGGAAACCATCGAGAAACGGACTAGAATGTCTCTAGGCATTGACGATTTTTGTCTACGCATGGGGCCGATTCTATATGCAGCTTCTAGCATTCCAAGTTCTGATTCAGAGAAGCCCAGCTCTTTAGATAGCCACTTGTTTATAAGACTGTTCAAGTCATTAGGGGAAGCTGAGTTCTCAGGGAGACCACGAATCTTAACATTTCCCACTTTTAACTGGTTTTCGAGCGCAATAATTTTATCTGTAACCCAATCATCACGTTTGCAAAAATATTGTGCGTCCTCTTGAGACATGCTCGCCATATTGAAAGCAGAGTCAGCAGTCTCCGCTTGAGCCCCCTCCCCTAAGGCCGAGGGCGGCTGGACTGGCAAAACCGAGCTCCGTCCTGCAACTTCCCCTGGATGGCTTTGGGCCATGAAGCTGGCCTGGTTGAATAGCTGCGCTCCCTCCTCCCAAGCGCCGCAGCCGTTGGGGCGAGCTCCAGCTTTTGCAGCCCCACAGCCACCGCCCCTCCTGGCCCTGCCACCCTCCCTTCCCAGGACAAGGAGGGGCTTCCCAGGCGCCCCCCAACCAAGTGCATCCCAGGGTGACATTTTGAAGATTCCTCCCCCCCACTCCAAGGCTCGACAGTCTGGGGTGGGTCTCCAGTGCCTGCTTTCGGGCCTCCAGTGCCAGTTTTGTGCAGTGAAGTGTGCGGACTCTGATCTGGGAGCACCGGGTTGGATTTCCCACTCCTCCAGTTGCACCTGCTGGAATGGCCCTGGGTCAGCCATGGCTCTAGTAAGAGTTGTCCTTGAAAGGGATCACATCGGGATCAGGGCTAGGTGGTGGTGGGGGGTTCCTGCTTAGCTGGTCCTCCTCCCAGTTTTTTCTGGAGACGCCCCATGGGGGGGGGGGAGGTCGCTTCTTCTGTTGCTCTTCAGGAGGGCGCAAGTGCAGCAACAGCTGTGGAGGGGGGGGCAGCTTGGAGCTGCAACATGCCAGTGGGAGGAAAAGACGGTTAAATGTGCCTTCCCCCCACCTCCAAAGGCAGAATGGAGCGAGCCCCCCCCCCCCCCGCTATTTAGCCTCAAAAACTTGTGGAACAAAGCCAGCCTTTCACAGATCCTCCAACATCATAAGGTTTGCGTGACCCGAAATTCGTAGGAGAAAGCAATCACCTACCTGGGGTTGCCATCTCCTGGCTGGAGATTTGGGGATGGAACCTGGGGTGTGGGGAGGCAGGGACCTCCGTGGGTCTATGATGCTATAAAACTCACCCTCGGTCTAAAGCATCCCTTCCCTCTCCCCCCCTCCCTCCCACACACCCACACCCACACTTCACTTTTTTGCAGAGATTCCGCAGAGCTTTCATTGCCTATGTTTCCCCATTGGAAACAGTGAAGGATAGAGGCTGACTCAGGAGGAAACCTTCGGCCAAGGCCACCTCCTGGGAACTGGTTTCCGGCCCGCATACTCTGACCCAGCACTGCATTTCCTGGGGGCAGGAGGGCACCTCACCCATATACAGCTCTTCAGACAATTTTGCATTCTCCTCGGGCACACATGTATTCACCACCCTGTGCTCCACCCCATTGCTCCTGTACCAACCTTCAAAAGCATTAGACATGAACTTGCCCCCTTGATCGGTTTGGACAACGAGAAACTGTATCCCTAACTGCTTTTGAATACGTTTGGTCTATTGTTCGAATGTTTGGAACACCTGGGACTTGTACTTAAGGGGAAATACCCACCCATATCGTGACTGGTTGTCGGTCAAGGTGAGAGCAAACCTAGAACCGGAATGGCTGTTAGGATAGGGACCAATCACATCAGCATGTATCAGAGCCAGGGGCCGCTCTGACATTCTATCACTCTCTTTAGCCAGTTGGCGTGGAGAGCCAGTTTGGTGTAGTGGTTAAGTGTACGGACTCTTATCTGGGAGAACCGGGTTTGAGTCCCCACTCCTGCACTTGCACCTGCTAGCATGGCCTTGGGTCCTTGAAAGGGCAGCTGCTATGAGAGCCCTCTCCACCCCACCCACCTTACAGGGTGTCTGTTGTGGGGGAGGAAGGTAAAGGAGATTGTGAGCCACTCTGAGACTCTTTGGAGTGGAGGGCGGGATATAAATCCAATATCATCATCTTCTTCTTCTTTAGCCACAGGATAAGCCTTGCTTTTAACCCTTTTGCAAACCTGACAATCAAGGAAACAATTACATTGATTTACCTTCTCTTTTGACAAGAGTGCCAAGGTCTTGCTGATGGTATCGAAGCTCACATGAGCCAGCCTCCTGTGCAGGAGATGTACACAGTCCTTATGAGAACACAGTTGTTACCTTGCCAGCCTGAGCTGACATACTCTCCAGCACATAGACATTTTTTACACATTTACCTGTAGCCAAAACCTTCCCCTGCTTGGCTACATTGCACTCCTTGTCACTAAATGACAAAGTGTAGCCCTCTTTTGTGAGAGCACTTACACTAAGCAAATTCTGAGAAAGAGAGGGAACGCAGAGTACATGTATCACACCCTGCCTATCGCCTCCTGCCTCAGCGAGGGCAGCTAAATATACATTAGTCTCTTCGGGGTTCTGATACGGTATATGAGTAGGGGACCACTGCAGATTTAAAGACTTTCCCAATCACACAGGCACCAGAGGATGTAACAGCAAACTATACTTCTTTATTTACACAATAGGCTTTAACTGGGGGATGGGATGTATATACAGAGGCTAGTTTGTATTTTGTAGGAATAACATTTCCTATACAGTATGTCGGCTAGACCCTCCAGCAATGCTCTGAGGTATTTCAGGGTACACAGTTCTTCTATTAATCCACTCTCCTAAACTTTAATCAGGCTGGCCTCTTGGGCTTTGAGTGCCTGGTCCCTCGAGTCGTCTGGTTTGACAAGCCCCAGCTCTCCTGACTCCCTCATACCCACGGCTCTCCCTCAGCCACCTTATAAACTCCTAGGAGCAGTGCATCATATGTCTGTGACCACTAAGGTCTTCCACTTAGGCACTCTCTGTCACCTTCCTCTTCCTTAGAGGGCACTCGTGACCTAGAGATACGCCTCACGCTCAGCCACCTGGCTGATTTCACAGAGTGTATATAGAGCTTGACTTCACACCAAGCCTCTCTCACACACTCTGAGTCCAACTCTCTCTTTCTGGCCGTTTTTTTCTCTGACAGTTAACCTCTGAGCCCTTAGCTGTCACTCAGGACTTGAGAGTTCTGAGCACCCCCGGACCCCACCTTCGGGTCACATGACTCAGGGCTCTCTGAGTCCTCAACTTCTCCATTAACCCTTTGATTCCGTCACAACATGTGGTAACACACAACCCAACACAGGAACATTAGCATTCCCCTCACACAGAATTTCCGATTCAGAACCATCTGCCAGATGCACATGCTGCAGTCTGCACTGTTTGGGATCCTCCAGCAGGGTTTTCTGGTTACATATATGAGATGAAGCTTTACCTGCTCGTTCCCAGCAAACTGCTGGGATGAAGCCTTACTGCCTTTCCTCTTCTTAAACTCCGAGCAAGATTTCTTCAAATGCGCTTGAGAGCCATAAATTAAACACTTCCGGAGGTGTGGATATTCTCTACTTTACTGATGACAGCTTTACGACCAATCTCTGTAGAACCGCCTCTGGCAGCCTGCCACTTGACACCGCTCCTAGAGGCAACAGCTGCCTACCTATCAGTCAGCAATCTCCTCTCCTCATCAAGAAGCCTTGTAGTAACATAGATTTGATGAAATGGAATAGACTTAACTTGTCCTTATTGGGCAGGATAGCTGCAATTAAGATGAATATTTTGCCAAGAATAATGTATTTGTTCCAAACTATCCTGATTGTGAAGGATACCAAACAATTTAACAAATGGCAAAGGAAAATTTCTGATTTTGTATGGGCTGGAAAGAAACCAAGGATTAAGATGAAGATTTTAATAGATGCTAAAGAGAGAGGTGGTTTTCAGCTCCCGGACTTAAGATTGTATCATGATGCGGTTTGTTTGATAT